>NC_089582.1:7557554-7677554 GCF_019320115.1 Miscanthus floridulus
AATCTCAATACTCTCAATGGCAGGGAGATATATGAGGTCATCGATAGTTTCAAGCTTATCGCAGTGCCGAATGGTTAGGTGAGTGAGTTTTGGGAACCTTACCATTCTGCTTCGGGCCCCGCCAAGGGAAAGATCATAATCTTTAATGATTGTCAGAGAAGAACAATAACTGATCTCGAGCTCCTGCAGTAACGGAAGATTCCACATTTGCAGTTCGATGGATTCAAGAGGGTTGTGTGATAAATGCAAGATGGTGAGAGAACTACACTCAATCTTGTGTCCGAGATTCCCAGAGTCTTCCAGATACAACTTCTTCAGGGACGGGGCAAACAGGCGTTGTGATTTGATCATTGGACAACGGCACACACTCAGTACTTCAAGGAAACGCAAATCTTCAAACCTCTCTGCTGGTATCGATTCTAAACTTCTACATATATAAATTACAATTTTCTTGATCATAGGCACATAACCTGGTTGTAGAAATTGCTCCAGGCTTGACAAGTTTTGGCAACAGTTAATGACTACATCAGTTAGGGACGAGAAGGTGCTTTCATTGCTGTGATGACTATGGATTTGCTCTGAGTTCATAGAAGATGATATGCTGTTGACATTGTCCCAAGAGACAAGCTCAAGTGAAGTTATATCTGGCATGTTTTGTGCATGAAATCCACGTGGAGGAGATTCGCCATTATGGTTTACGAACTTGAATTGCCTTCTCGGCTCTTTGTTTGTTGCACCTTCTTCATGATGAAATTGATATTTCTTTGACTCAAATTTCTGAAGATTGATCAGCTTAACAAAACCGCTAGGAATGTCATCAATGCTCCATTTCGTAGCATAAAATATCTGCATGTTATAGAGGCAACAGAATTCTGAAGGAAGGCTCTTGCAAACGCTAGAGTCGAGGATTTTAAGGTACCGAAGTAGCTTCATATTGCTAATACTACTTGGTAAGCCCCACTTAGAGATAGAAGAACAGACCATGACACGCATGCACAAAAGTTCAGTGCACCATTTCTCCATCATAGTGTTACCAGTTTTACTCTTTAAAGATAGGTCACAAAGTAGGGTGCGCAGCTTTTTATGCTGTGCCATGTCATGCTTCAATAAGTCAGAGCACTGGACATCTCCGCCTTCCAGCACCTTTAGATGGCGGACATTCTGAGGGATCTTCAGAAGATCCTTAGTGTCTTTTACTATGAAACACTCATCCTTTGAAACCAATTTTGCCATGTCATGCATCAAATCATGTATTACATATTTCTCCTGGGACCGTGGATATTTCTGAAAAAATGACAGATGTGCAAGTTCTTCAAAGTACTGGTCACCAGTATGTTGATGTTCTACTAATCCTTCTGCCGCCCAAATTTCAGCTAAATCTTTCTTTCTGAAATTGTAATCTTTTGGGTACACAGCACAGAATGTGAAGCACCTCTTTAAATAGAATGGTAAATACATGTAGCTCAACCGAAGAGCCGGCAAAATGTCAGTATCCTCTTGTCTAAGCTCCCATAGCTGACTCTTGAGAATACTATCCCAATGTGCTAGGTCAAGTCTCATTCCTAGCAGCCGTCCAAGGGTTTTTGCAGCTAAAGGAGAGCCTTTCAACTTTGGTAGTATTTTCTCACCAATCTGTTCCAACTCGGGATCATTGGAGCTATCAGATCCAAACACACAGACTTTAAAGAACTCACGAAAGACATCTTCTTTCAAACCCTCTATGGGAAAGGGATCCATCGTACGCACTACATCAGCAACCTTTTGAGATCTAGTGGTGACAAGAACCATACTTCCCTGAAGTACATTTGTGAAAGGTGCACAGAAGTGCTTCCAATCCTGCTCATTTTCATTCCACATATAATCAATTACAAGTAAGAATCTTCTAGCGTTCAGGCTATTTGCAAGAGTACCCTGAAGAAAATTCAGATTATCATTTTTTGGCACTTTCCCACAAGATTTTTCTATGATTTCTTTAGTTAATCTCTTGACATCAAAATCATCTGAGACACAAATCCAAATTATTAGGTCAAAGTGACGTTTAACTTTTGAATGATTGCAAATATCTTGAGCCAAGGTAGTTTTTCCAACACCCCCAATTCCAACAATTGGCAAAACTGGAACTCCACTTCTTGTTCTCTTACATCTGGAAGGATCCGTGCTATTATTTGTTGGTACACCAAGCAACCTGATCAGCTGCTTCTTTTCCTCATCACGACCAAAAATCTTTGCCTCAGTAGGGAAAGAGGTGGTCTCGGGACTAAATGATTTGTCAAACCGTGGAACTGCTTGAAGTAAGCCCATTTTCTCAAGCTGGCCTGAAATATGTGTGAGCCTCTTCTGGATATCAGTCACTTTGTTGAAGTTGCCTTGAGTGACACTTTTAAAGAAATCAATGATAGGTTCCACTGAGATCGCATTGCGCTCTATTAAAACCTTTGTCTCGTACCATCTGAACTCATCTAGAAGATCTTCCGCATCATACACTGCATCTTTGAGTTTTGAAAGGAGGTCAGCCACACAATTATCATGGATCCTCCACTCTGCTCGATCAATGAGGATGTACATTACTGGTAAAGTATCACTAAGGGACTGAAGGTCACTCTGCAACTGCAGTATTTCTCCTTGAAGTTTTTCCTGTTGTGTTCTATTCCACTTGGATTCCAGAGATGATATGGCCGATGTAACCCACTGGAACAAATTCGCGCACTCATTGAGGCCGTTAATGACACTGATGGCTGTGTTCATATTTACTCAACTGAAGATTTTGTTTTGTCCTCTGTCCTAGGCAAACAGTGGATGTGTTGAGCATTAGCAAAGTGCATGTTGGTCAGATTTTAATGTTGGTATAAAGTATAAATACAATAAGGAAGTGAATACAGCAAATATTTGTCAGTTTCTTTTTCATAGAAAACGAATATGTTGACCCTGAACCTTACTTTAGATGAATATTTCCTCGCCACAACAGGAGAGGATAATGAATATGACAAATGAAGTTTCGACATGCCAGTGCAGTGGTTAAAACAGAGAATACTTGGCGAAATAGTTGTGCACCTTAATAGAAAACAAAGTAATAAAAGCTGTAAAATAGCAAACAAATACAACACGATGGGTTGTATATATGACTGATGTTTGGTTATGTCTTACATTTGATTACCTTTGTGTGCCTGATGTCAATCAAGTGCTGGCTGCGATGCTGTACGTGTTGGGGATGGGTAGCAGATCAGATGTAGTATGACTTGCCAGGAAGTCACGCTCGCCTGCGGTTTGTTGGGAGAAAAATCAGAGAACCAGTAAAGATGAAAGGAAAGTGAAAAGGCTGAAGAGAGCGTGACTACTTACAGGCTTAAAGTCTCGATTTTGGGGATCAACATGTTACTTCAAATTGATTCTGCTACAACACTTCCTCTGCTGAGCTTCCATGCATCTGCTCTGCTGCTTGGAAAAAGTAAACCCCGCGAGAGAAGAGGAGAACAGAGAGAGGCTTTTATGTAATCTTCCTGGAAGTGCTGGCCAAACTGGCAACTTATTTAATTTATTATTATTCTAGGCCAGAGAAATTACCACCTTGCCCTGATCTGCTGTCATCCACGTGGAGCCAAAAAATATCAGTAGCGAACCAAGCCAAACATGGTTTATATAACATGATGAAAATTGTGGGGCGTTATTATAACTTGAAAATTGAAATACACATTTTTTCGAATGGGCAGATCATATATTTAATTAATGTGTGTTAGAAACAGGAAAATACAATACAATGGTCCCCCTCAATCCTCGTCAACCTCGCCGATGCCTGCTTCTGTTGAGACTTACAACCTTAGACACATATGAAATTAAGCACATGGATCGACCATCTCTTGTTGCGCTTGAAATTAAAGCAGATAAATCTGGAGTTGCAAGCCATGGATCACATTGCTAGCAAAGGGGATCTGGAGGCAGAACAGAACCTATTACCCATCAAAGGAGATAACCAAATCTGTACCCGACTCGCAAATAGGTAGAGAATAAACAAACCGATCCAGAGTAAGGTTGACGCCGACGGCAACCATCAATGTAGTCGCCGCCATGGCCACCTCCCAGACCGCCTTCATACTTCGGCAATATGGTCTTCGAACAAAGATACCGGCGTACCGCTCACACGGGAATCATACCACAGATGAAGTTTTTCTTAAAAAAAACGTTGGAAGGGTTCAGACAATCTCCAACAGTCTAGGAATATTGCACTGTTTGCCATTCTTATGAATCACGTCTCTTCAAATCCTGGTTTTATAATATGCTCTACATTTTTGCTCCTTTCTTCCACTTTTGTCATTTTCTTCCTCCTCCAGATTCCTTCCTCAGGCCATGGCCACTGCCTAACTATTGCTCCTCGGATCTTGTGCTATAACTAGTCTCTTTCTTTCCACTCCCCGCCCCCCAAGACCGAACGCATCGGCATCGACATTGACATAGCTATGCCCGTGTGCGGCAGCACCTCCATCGGCATAGCAACGAAGGCAGCCTTGGCAAGCGGTGGCTCCATTAGCACGGCATGGGCACGTACGCCATAGTGTGGCGGCAACGCGATGGGGATGGATAGGGCGGGGGGCACCAGCTATGCTACGGCGGCGATCTCATCGACATAGCCATGACGGAGCCTGTGCACACTGACGATGATCTATGTGGGGGCATGGCACTACAGCCACCACACAATCTCGAGGTCGGCTGCATCCATCTGGCGCACCAGCTATGCGGTGCAATACACGTTCCATCTCAGGGACGCAGCAGGCTTGGTCGAGCAACTCCCTGACCCACGTCGTGAGCTCGCCGAGCTCCCCGGCCAAGCACCGGCTATGCAGGCCGAGGCCTAGGACGATCAGCAGCAATGACTCAACGCTCCGGTGTAGGCGCTCGGTGGTGGAGTGGTAGAACAGGATGCCATGCATTGCGCATAGTATCTCCCGTGCAGGGCCCCATCTTGGTCAGCTTGTCGAGTAGCAGCCGATCCATGGTCGTCGCTAGCTCGGGTCCGGCAGAGAGCTCCTTATTGCCCTCCTCGATCTCTATTGCTGCCTTGCTCTTCCTTCCACTTGTGTGTGCTTGGTGGAGTTGTTCAACTAGGTGAGTGACAGGTCGCGATTGCCATTATAAGGATCATGTGAACATGATTGTATCTTTTATTTTTGATGATTTGGATGACAACACAAGCCTAGAACTAACATTTATATATGTTAAATATGTGTTAAATAGGTTATAATTGGTCCTAAGGATGCAAAGAAAAGAGGAGACATGAAGATCGGCAAAGAAACAGTGCAAAGAGGTCTTAGTGGAGCAGAAGAAGCACAAGGGGATGGTTCGACAGTCAGGGTTTCACACATGCCAGATAAATGCGTTTGAAGTCCAGCCGAACTCAGTGCCAAGGCACTGTGTTGATCAATGGAATGGATAGTTCAACCAAAGTAAAAAGATGCCGCCCGACAAACCAAGACAGAAGCGCCTCAGAGGAATATTCCACACCAAAAAATGCGCTGGAGCATTCACTGGATGATCTAGCGTGAAGGTAGAAGGTCGGCGGATCATTCGGCGGAGTCTAGAGGCATCATGGCCACTTTGTAACACTATGCAACAGTGTACACCAGATGATTCAATGAAAGGAAGTGTACATCAGCGGATCATCCGGTTCACATCATTGAGTTGGCGAGAGGAGTTTACCTACACTGATGGTCTGGTGGAAGAAGAAAAGACATGCACGGACCGTCCGGCGGTTGGAAAACTATAACGGCTAGTTCCAACAGCTAGTAGCACCATATGATTCAGTGTGGCATATTTTGGTAGTGGCGGATTATCCGGTGCACTATAGAAAACTATCAGACTTTTTTCAATGGCTCTTTCAGGGGGATGGGACTATATATATGAGGTTGCCTCACTTGCTTGAGTGTGCTGGAGTACCCAAAGGCCAATAGAAGCTAGAGCAAGTGTTTTTACACTCCATCCACTTTCTCAAGACATTCAAGACACATCTAAGGCTAGAATAGACACTATAGTTCATTCTTATGAGATGTAGTCCTTAGAGCTTGAGATCTTTGAGAGATTGGGGTATTGTGCCTTTGTATCATTACGAGCCAAAATGCTTGAGGTCATTGTGACCTTTCAGTGAAGGCGTGGGGGCCTTCCAGGTGGCGACCCTCCATTCTTCATGCATAGCAGCATCGTATTGGTGTGCGGGGGACGAGAAGACCCGCTCCCTTGTGTGTAGAAGCTCCATAGTGTACACAACATCAAGGTGACTGAAAGAGCCGGGTGGCAGTGGTGAGGCATCGTAACTCATGCACTGGCCTTTGGTTGGTGGGAGCCTTGCATGGCTAATCCAAAACCTTGATCGAAAGAGACTTGGTGACCCCGAGCATACCTTGATGGAGCTTCAATGTGGACTATGGGTAGCCATTTGGCAACCGATACCACGGGTTACACCGTCGCGTCTCTGAGAGTTTGCCCTTTCTATGCTTAGCTCTTTACTAATCACGTTTATTGCTCTGCATGTGCTTTGCTGGTGTGACCTTTATCTCCCAAGATTAGCTACAGGCTAGATGATAGGATTTCTCTAGGTTGTAGAACTCCTTTTGGGTTAAGAGTAAGTTATAGCACACTAGAAAAACCTTAAGTGCACATCTTGTTAGAGTAGTTTATGTTTTCCTAGGGGTAGTTCAATTTAAGCCATTAGTTTTATGTTTGAATTTTGGCACATAATTCATCCCCTCTTGAGTGCTCACAGGACCTTATAAATGGTATCAGAGCCTATGCTCACTCCTTTTACAAGGCTAGCCATTCAATGTGCATATTTGTGAAACTGGCTCATTTGTAAGCATTTGGCTTAGTGAGCATACGATGTCGGGAGGTGGGATGAATACCGATAGGGCTCCATACTTCGATGGCATGGTTTTTCGTCGATGGAAAGTGATTATGGAAAGCACATCTTCAAACTAAAAGAGCTTAATGTTTGGCGAGCCACCGAAGAGGGCAAATGGAATGAATACTTCCATTTTTAGAATGTTACAAAATTATAATTACAACTTTTATGTATAACATTTTGCGGAACATAACTTATTACTAGAACTTCTATCATAATTTTTCAATATTGTTTTTTTAACAGAATTTTATAAACAAACTTATCATGACAATTTTTCTATGTGATATTTTTAACCCAATTTTTGTTTAAAACTATCAGCGGATACACTTATCATAACAATTTCTCAACACAGAAGATGGGCAATCTGTATCTATTGATGGTACACATCTCAATCACACCAAGCCTGATGATTCAGAGGAAGCTAGAGAGTGTGCCACGATCACCTCAATTCCAACCAAATACTACAACATGCATAGACGACATCAACCCTGGTCAAGCCTTCCGGTCGGAGACTGGGTCGCCTTTCTGGCCTGTCGTTAGGCTTTTGGGCCGGCCCAAGCGTTGCGCGTCGTTCGCAATGTCGTTTGCTGGGCCGAGCCTTTGATGAGGAGCATGCCCATTAGGGACCCTGGGTTTATGACCCGACAAAATGATATTTATTAATACTATAAACCAAGTTAATAGAAGTATTTGTCATCGTAGGGAAACATAATGTTGTCTCTGATGCTACTTTGGATTCATTTGGTAATCCTCTTAGAAATAATTTGGATCTAGATTCTCTCTAAAACATTTCACATAATGAACCAGAATCACTTTGTGAGATCATTTGGCTGGTAGGCTGAATTTTGATTCACATGAACATATATATTTTCTAAAAACATATAAACAAAAATATGCTTCAAAAAGGATAAACTTTTTGTGGTTGAAAAATAAGTTAAATACAACTCATTTTAGTTTGTTGCACTAAAAAAGGATTACAACTGAAAAAAACAAAACAAAATTGGTAGCCCATAAGTGCGTCAAAGAATCCAAAACGATACTGTGCTGAAGAAAATGCAGAACAGAGACGTTCTGGATCCAGGCAGTAGAACACTGTCTGGAGCCATTTCTAGTGATTCAGGTGAGAAACTAAGCTAATGCTTACGTCCAAACGTGGCCTTGGATGAATATTTCCTCGGCAAAAACAGGAGCGGATGGCGCCAACTGTCGGTGCAGAAAGTGACCAACACGTAAATATTTATAGTTTTGCCGTACGTTGTGATCGGATGTGGTCTAGCACTCAATGACACAGGGTTTATACTGGTTCAGGTAACGTGCCCTACATCCAGTTTGAGTCGGTCGGTGACTTTATTCCTGAGCCCAGATGCTCAAAGTTTGCTGTGGGGTTACAAACGAGAGGGAGAAAGATGGGGGTGCAAGAGGTCCGGTCGGACTCCGGTCTGAAGGGCCGAAAGTGACGGGAGCTCCGCTATGTGCTAAGTGTTCGAGCGTATGTTGTTCGTTGGGAACCTTGGTCGTTCGGATCGTAGGAGTGTGTTCGAGTTGTCGTCCCTATTGGGAGAGAGCGCATCCCCTTTTATAGATGAAGGGGACGGCCTTACCAGAGAGAGATAGATAGAGAGAGAGAGTGTATGCTACTAAGTCTTGTTGCCCACGCCGTCGGGTACAAGATGATGGCAGGCGCCCACAACACTGTTGTTGTCAGACGCATGTGGGAGGTTTTACCGCATTCACCGTGTATGGTAAATGACGGCACCCGCAACACTATTGATGCCCAGAGGAATGTGGGGAGTCTTACCGTGTTTGCCTGGTATGGGAATTAATGGCACTCATAACACTGAATTGAAAAACATCTGCGCCCACAACAATGCTTGGGTTCTGACATGCCTGGAAGATTGCAGGGTGCCCTTCTGCCATGCCTGGTTTGGTACTATCCTGCAGGTGTACAGGGTATGGTCCTCGGTATTGCGGTTGACTTGAGCGCCCTGCCTTACTTGCTCTGCCCGTTTCCTGGTCCTCACCGAGCGGGCGTCCCCAGTCGGTTGGTCCCAGTCGGCTCCGACTGCATAGGTCCGAGAAGAGCTATAAGCAGGGGTTCGGCGCATCCCAGTTCGGAGACACGGGTCGGAGTCGGAAGCGGCGTTGGCCGGGCCTTCTGATCGGAGAGGGGGGCTGGAGTCGGAGGCGAGCATTGTCCTTTTCCTGGGCCAGGCATTCCTGTCGGAGAGGCGGGCCGGAGTCGGAAACGAGCGTTGTTCCTCCTTGGTCAGGCCTTCCGGTCGGAGACTGGGTCGCCTTTCTGGCCTATCGTTAGGCTTTTGGGCTGGCCCAGGCGTTGCGCGTCGTTCACAATGTCGTCTGCTGGGCCGAGCCTTTGATGAGGAGCATGCCCATTAGGGACCCTGGGTTTATGAACCCGACAAAATGATATTTATAAATACTATAAACCAAGTTAATAGAAGTATTTGTCATCCTAGGGAAACATAATGTTGTCTCTGATGCTACTTTGGATTCATTTGGTAATCCTCTTAGAAATAATTTGGATCTAGATTCTCTCTAAAACATTTCACATAATGAACCAGAATCACTTTGTGAGATCATTTGGCTGGTAGGCTGAATTTTGATTCACATGAACATATATATTTTCTAAAAACATATAAACAAAAATATGCTTCAAAAAGGATAAACTTTTTGTGGTTGAAAAATAAGTTAAATACAACTCATTTTAGTTTGTTGCACTAAAAAAGGATTACAACTGGAAAAAAACAAAACAAAATTGGTAGCCCATAAGTGCGTCAAAGAATCCAAAACGATACTATGCTCAAGAAAATGCAGAACAGAGACGTTCTGGATCCAGGCAGTACAACACTGTCTGGAGCCATTTCTAGTGATTCCGGTGAGAAACGAAGCTAATGCTTACGTCCAAACGTGGCCTTGGACGAATATTTCCTCGGCAAAAATAGGAACGGATGGCGCCAACTGTCGGTGCAGAAAGTGACCAACACGTAAATATTTGTAGTTTTGCCGTACGTTGTGATCGGATGTGGCCTAGCACTCAATGACACAGGTTTTATACTGGTTCAGGCAATGTGCCCTACGTCCAGTTTGAGTCGGTCGGTGACTTTATTCCTGAGCCCAGGTGCTCGAAGTTTTCTATGGGGTTACAAACGAGAGGGAGAAAGATGGGGGGTGCAAGAGGTCCCGTCGGACTCCGGTCTGAAGGGCCGAAAGTGACGGAGCTCCGATATGTGCTAAGTGTTCGAACGTATTTTGTTCGTTGGGAACCTTGGTCGTTCGGATCGTAGGAGTGTGTGCGAGTTGTCGTCCGTATTGGGAGAGAGCGCATCCCCTTTTATAGATGAAGGGGACGGCCTTACAAGAGAGAGAGAGAGAGAGCGTATGCTACTAAGTCTTGTTGCCCACGCCGTCGGGTACAAGATGATGGCAGGCCCCCACAACACTGTTGTTGTTAGACGCATGTGGGAGGTTTTACCGCATTCACCGTGTATGGTAAATGACGGCGCCCGCAGCACCGTTGATGCCCAGAGGAATGTGGGGAGTCTTACCGTGTTCGCCGGGTATGGGAATTAATGGCACCCATAACACTGTAGGGCAAAACGTCGGCGCCCACAACACTGCTTGGGATCTGACATGCCTAGAAGGTTGCAGGGTGCCCTTCTGCCATGCCCCGTTTGGTATTGTCCTGCAGGTGTACAGGGTACGGTCCTCGGTATTGCGGTTGACTTGAGCGCCCTTCCTTACTTGCTCTGCCCGTTTCCTGGTCCTCACGGAGCGAGCGTCCCTGGTCGGTTGGTCCCAGTCGGCTCCGACTGCGCAGGTCGGAGAAGAGCTGTAAGCAGGGGTTCGGCGCATCCCCGGTCGGAGACGCGGGTCGGAGTCGGAAGCGGCGTTGGCCAGGCCTTCTGATCGGAGAGGTGGGCCAGAGTCGGAGGCGAGCATTGTCCTTTTCCTGGGCCAGGCATTCCTGTCGGAGAGGCGGGCTGGAGTCGGAAGCGAGCGCTGTTCCTCCTTGGTCAGGCCTTCCGGTCAGAGACTGGGTCGCCTCTCTGGCCTGTCGTTAGGCTTTTGGGCCAGCCCAGGCGTTGCGCGTCGTTCGCAATGTCGTCTGCTGGGCCGAGCCTTTGATGAGGAGCATGCCCATTAGGGACCCTGGGTTTATAAACCCGACAAAATGATATTTATAAATACTATAAACCAAGTTAATAGAAGTATTTGTCATCGTAGGGAAACATAATGTTGTCTCTGATGCTACTTTGGATTCATTTGGTAATCCTCTTAGAAATAATTTGGATCTAGATTCTCTCTAAAACATTTCACATAATGAACCAGAATCACTTTGTGAGATCATTTGGCTGGTAGGCTGAATTTTGATTCACATGAACATATATATTTTCTAAAAACATATAAACAAAAATATGCTTCAAAAAGGATAAACTTTTTGTGGTTGAAAAATAAGTTAAATACAACTCATTTTAGTTTGTTGCACTAAAAAAGGATTACAACTGAAAAAAACAAAACAAAATTGGTAGCCCATAAGTGCGTCAAAGAATCCAAAACGATACTGTGCTGAAGAAAATGCAGAACAGAGACGTTCTGGATCCAGGCAGTAGAACACTGTCTGGAGCCATTTCTAGTGATTCAGGTGAGAAACTAAGCTAATGCTTACGTCCAAACGTGGCCTTGGATGAATATTTCCTCGGCAAAAACAGGAGCGGATGGCGCCAACTGTCGGTGCAGAAAGTGACCAACACGTAAATATTTATAGTTTTGCCGTACGTTGTGATCGGATGTGGTCTAGCACTCAATGACACAGGGTTTATACTGGTTCAGGTAACGTGCCCTACATCCAGTTTGAGTCGGTCGGTGACTTTATTCCTGAGCCCAGATGCTCAAAGTTTGCTGTGGGGTTACAAACGAGAGGGAGAAAGATGGGGGTGCAAGAGGTCCGGTCGGACTCCGGTCTGAAGGGCCGAAAGTGACGGGAGCTCCGCTATGTGCTAAGTGTTCGAGCGTATGTTGTTCGTTGGGAACCTTGGTCGTTCGGATCGTAGGAGTGTGTTCGAGTTGTCGTCCCTATTGGGAGAGAGCGCATCCCCTTTTATAGATGAAGGGGACGGCCTTACCAGAGAGAGATAGATAGAGAGAGAGAGTGTATGCTACTAAGTCTTGTTGCCCACGCCGTCGGGTACAAGATGATGGCAGGCGCCCACAACACTGTTGTTGTCAGACGCATGTGGGAGGTTTTACCGCATTCACCGTGTATGGTAAATGACGGCACCCGCAACACTATTGATGCCCAGAGGAATGTGGGGAGTCTTACCGTGTTTGCCTGGTATGGGAATTAATGGCACTCATAACACTGAATTGAAAAACATCTGCGCCCACAACAATGCTTGGGTTCTGACATGCCTGGAAGATTGCAGGGTGCCCTTCTGCCATGCCTGGTTTGGTACTATCCTGCAGGTGTACAGGGTATGGTCCTCGGTATTGCGGTTGACTTAAGCGCCCTGCCTTACTTGCTCTGCCCGTTTCCTGGTCCTCACCGAGCGGGCGTCCCCAGTCGGTTGGTCCCAGTCGGCTCCGACTGCATAGGTCCGAGAAGAGCTATAAGCAGGGGTTCGGCGCATCCCAGTTCGGAGACACGGGTCGGAGTCGGAAGCGGCGTTGGCCGGGCCTTCTGATCGGAGAGGGGGGCTGGAGTCGGAGGCGAGCATTGTCCTTTTCCTGGGCCAGGCATTCCTGTCGGAGAGGCGGGCCGGAGTCGGAAACGAGCGTTGTTCCTCCTTGGTCAGGCCTTCCGGTCGGAGACTGGGTCGCCTTTCTGGCCTATCGTTAGGCTTTTGGGCTGGCCCAGGCGTTGCGCGTCGTTCACAATGTCGTCTGCTGGGCCGAGCCTTTGATGAGGAGCATGCCCATTAGGGACCCTGGGTTTATGAACCCGACAAAATGATATTTATAAATACTATAAACCAAGTTAATAGAAGTATTTGTCATCCTAGGGAAACATAATGTTGTCTCTGATGCTACTTTGGATTCATTTGGTAATCCTCTTAGAAATAATTTGGATCTAGATTCTCTCTAAAACATTTCACATAATGAACCAGAATCACTTTGTGAGATCATTTGGCTGGTAGGCTGAATTTTGATTCACATGAACATATATATTTTCTAAAAACATATAAACAAAAATATGCTTCAAAAAGGATAAACTTTTTGTGGTTGAAAAATAAGTTAAATACAACTCATTTTAGTTTGTTGCACTAAAAAAGGATTACAACTGGAAAAAAACAAAACAAAATTGGTAGCCCATAAGTGCGTCAAAGAATCCAAAACGATACTATGCTCAAGAAAATGCAGAACAGAGACGTTCTGGATCCAGGCAGTACAACACTGTCTGGAGCCATTTCTAGTGATTCCGGTGAGAAACGAAGCTAATGCTTACGTCCAAACGTGGCCTTGGACGAATATTTCCTCGGCAAAAATAGGAACGGATGGCGCCAACTGTCGGTGCAGAAAGTGACCAACACGTAAATATTTGTAGTTTTGCCGTACGTTGTGATCGGATGTGGCCTAGCACTCAATGACACAGGTTTTATACTGGTTCAGGCAATGTGCCCTACGTCCAGTTTGAGTCGGTCGGTGACTTTATTCCTGAGCCCAGGTGCTCGAAGTTTTCTATGGGGTTACAAACGAGAGGGAGAAAGATGGGGGGTGCAAGAGGTCCCGTCGGACTCCGGTCTGAAGGGCCGAAAGTGACGGAGCTCCGATATGTGCTAAGTGTTCGAACGTATTTTGTTCGTTGGGAACCTTGGTCGTTCGGATCGTAGGAGTGTGTGCGAGTTGTCGTCCGTATTGGGAGAGAGCGCATCCCCTTTTATAGATGAAGGGGACGGCCTTACAAGAGAGAGAGAGAGAGAGCGTATGCTACTAAGTCTTGTTGCCCACGCCGTCGGGTACAAGATGATGGCAGGCCCCCACAACACTGTTGTTGTTAGACGCATGTGGGAGGTTTTACCGCATTCACCGTGTATGGTAAATGACGGCGCCCGCAGCACCGTTGATGCCCAGAGGAATGTGGGGAGTCTTACCGTGTTCGCCGGGTATGGGAATTAATGGCACCCATAACACTGTAGGGCAAAACGTCGGCGCCCACAACACTGCTTGGGATCTGACATGCCTAGAAGGTTGCAGGGTGCCCTTCTGCCATGCCCCGTTTGGTATTGTCCTGCAGGTGTACAGGGTACGGTCCTCGGTATTGCGGTTGACTTGAGCGCCCTTCCTTACTTGCTCTGCCCGTTTCCTGGTCCTCACGGAGCGAGCGTCCCTGGTCGGTTGGTCCCAGTCGGCTCCGACTGCGCAGGTCGGAGAAGAGCTGTAAGCAGGGGTTCGGCGCATCCCCGGTCGGAGACGCGGGTCGGAGTCGGAAGCGGCGTTGGCCAGGCCTTCTGATCGGAGAGGTGGGCCAGAGTCGGAGGCGAGCATTGTCCTTTTCCTGGGCCAGGCATTCCTGTCGGAGAGGCGGGCTGGAGTCGGAAGCGAGCGCTGTTCCTCCTTGGTCAGGCCTTCCGGTCAGAGACTGGGTCGCCTCTCTGGCCTGTCGTTAGGCTTTTGGGCCAGCCCAGGCGTTGCGCGTCGTTCGCAATGTCGTCTGCTGGGCCGAGCCTTTGATGAGGAGCATGCCCATTAGGGACCCTGGGTTTATAAACCCGACAAAATGATATTTATAAATACTATAAACCAAGTTAATAGAAGTATTTGTCATCGTAGGGAAACATAATGTTGTCTCTGATGCTACTTTGGATTCATTTGGTAATCCTCTTAGAAATAATTTGGATCTAGATTCTCTCTAAAACATTTCACATAATGAACCAGAATCACTTTGTGAGATCATTTGGCTGGTAGGCTGAATTTTGATTCACATGAACATATATATTTTCTAAAAACATATAAACAAAAATATGCTTCAAAAAGGATAAACTTTTTGTGGTTGAAAAATAAGTTAAATACAACTCATTTTAGTTTGTTGCACTAAAAAAGGATTACAACTGGAAAAAAAACAAAACAAAATTGGTAGCCCATAAGTGCGTCAAAGAATCCGAAACGATACTGTGCTGAAGAAAATGCAGAACAGAGACGTTCTGGATCCAGGCAGTAGAACACTGTTTGGAGCCATTTCTAGTGATTCAAGTGAGAAACGAAGCTAATGCTTACGTCCAAATGTGGCCTTGGACGAATATTTCCTCGGCAAAAACAGGAGCGGATGGCGCCAACTGTCGGTGCAGAAAGTCACCAACACGTAAATATTTATAGTTTTGCCGTACGTTGTGATCAGATGTGGCCTAGCACTCAATGACATAGAGTTTATACTGGTTCAGGCAACGTGCCCTACGTCTAGTTTGAGTCGGTCGGTGACTTTATTCCTAAGCCCAGGTGCTCGAAGTTTGCTGTGGGGTTACAAATGAGAGGGAGAAAGATGAGGGTGCAAGAGGTCCGGTCGGACTCCGGTCTAAAGGGCCGAAAGTGACGGGAGCTCCGCTATGTGCTAAGTGTTCGAACGTATGTTGTTCGTTGGGAACCTTGGTCGTTCGGATCGTAGGAGTGTGTTCGAGTTGTCGTCCCTATTGGAAGAGAGAGCATCCCCTTTTATAGATGAAGGGGACGGCCTTACAAGAGAGAGAGAGAGCGTATGCTACTAAGTCTTGTTGCCCACGCCGTCGGGTACAAGATGATGACAGGCGGGCACAACACTGTTGTTGTCAGACGCATGTGGGAGGTTTTACCGCATTCACCATGTATGGTAAATGACGGCGCCCGCAACACTGTTGATGCCCAGAGGAATGTGGGGAGTCTTACCTTGTTCGCCTAGTATGGGAATTGATGGCACCCATAACACTGTAGGGCAAAACGTCGGCGCCCACAACACTGCTTGGGTTCTGACATGCCTGGAAAGTTGCAGAGTGCCCTTCTGCCATGCCCCGTTTGGTACTGTCCTGCAGGTGTACAGGGTACGGTCCTCGGTATTGCGGTTGACTTGGGCGCCCTACCTTAGTTGCTCTGCCCGTTTCCTGGTCCTCACCGAGAGGGCGTCCCCGGTCGGTTGGTCCCAGTCGGCTCCGACTGCGCAGGTCGGAGAAGAGCTGTAAGCAGGGGTTCGGCGCATCCCTGGTCGAAGATGCGGGTCGGAGTCGGAAGCGGCGTTGGCCGGGCCTTCTGATCGGAGAGGTGGCCAGAGTCGGAGGCGAGCGCTGTCCTTTTCCTGGGCCAGGCATTCCTGTCGGAGAGGCGGGCCGAAGTCGGAAGCGAGCGTTGTTCGTCCTTGGTCAGGCCTTCCGGTCAGAGACTGGGTCGCCTTTCTGGCCTGTCGTTAGGCTTTTGGGCCAGCCCAGGCGTTGCGCGTCGTTCGCAATGTCCTCTGCTGGGCCGAGCCTTTGATGAGGAGCATGCCCATTAGGGACCCTGGGTTTATAAACCCGACAAAATGATATTTATAACCACTATAAACCAAGTTAATAGAAGTATTTGTCATCGGAAACATAATGTTTTCTCTGATGCTACTTTGGATTCATTTGGTAATCCTCTTAGAAATATTTTGGATCTAGATTCTCTCTAAAACATTTCACATAATGAACCAGAATCACTTTGTGAGATCATTTGGCTAGTAGGCTGAATTTTGATTCACATGAAGATATATATTTTCTAAAAACATATAAACAAAAATATACTTCAAAAAGGCTAAACTTTTTGTGTTTGAAAAATAAGTTAAATACAACTCATTTTAGTTTGTTGCACTAAAAAAAGATTACAACTGAAAAAAAAAACAAAATTGGTAGCCCATAAGTGCGTCAAAGAATCCGAAACGATACTGTGCTGAAGAAAATGCAGAACAGAGATGTTCTGGATCCGGGCAGTAGAACACTGTTTGGAGCCATTTCTAGCGATTCAGGTGAGAAACGAAGCTAATGCTTACGTCCAAACGTGGCCTTGGACGAATATTTCCTCCGCAAAAACAGGAGAGGATGGATCATGAACATGACAAATCATCACAAATGAAGTTTGGACATGGTAGTGCGTGCTTATATTGGGTTACGTCTTAGTATTTGATTACCTATTTATGTGCCCGATGATGTCAACCAAGTACTGCCTGCCAACTGTACTGTGTTGGAGATGAGTATAGTAGCGCGCAGATCTGATTTAGTATGTATGACTCGCTAGCAGATCTGATTTTGTTGGGAGAAAAAAATCAGATAATTAATAACTAGTGAAGACCAAATAAAGGAAAGCGGAGATGCAGCTTAAAACTGATACAAGACTGATATTATTGTTCGATTACCTTTCTGTGTCTGCTAGCTGCTTGATGTCAATCAAGTGCTGATGACGACGGTCCACGACTGCAAATTAACTTGGAACTGTGTTGGAGAAAGATCGAGTAGCAGATCTGACTGCGAACGAAGTGCCAGATCTGATTCATGAGTTGCTAGGGCAATCGGAGCGCATGCTCACCGTACCTGTGGTTAAATTTGTTAGTAGAAGAAAAAAAATCAGAGAGCTCCGAAAGCGAGAGAGGGTTTTCAGCTTACACCTACACACTTTGAGGCTTGAGCTACTTCAATGGTTCTGCTACAACACTTCCTTTCTGCAATCGTCGGCTTCGATCTTACAGAAAAAGAAGCAGAAGCGCATTATGAGTAGAAGGAGATCTTCGTGGAATGGAAGGGTCTTCTCTGGTAAGCATAGTATAGTACAGTCCACTCAAATAATCCAGGCCGCCCGACTGCCATCAGAGAAATGGTACCACCTTTTGAAATTACCACCTTGGCTTGATTTAATGTTATTAATTAGTTGCAGACTTATGACGCATGACGCATGCAGTGACGCACAAGCTACAGTAGATATCGTTAGAGGGTGCATTGCATGTGATAGTCGTAGTAGGTACTATGTCCATGTCCTAGCGGTTTTTTGCAGATGGAATTGAATAAATTCAGACAAGGAACGGCCACCGAACCGTACGTGCCTGTAGGTGGGCACCTGTAGCGCCCAAAGACTTTGACTTGGTGTGGCAGTAGTGCGTGACAGCTAGCTGACAGCTGTGTGTGAACATACCAGACTTGTGAGATGTCCATCAGTGCCACCAGCGCCAGTAACCATGCATATTTATGTTAGAAATTAAATAAAGATACATATGATTAGAGATGAAAACTAACTCTAACTCTAGAGAGAGAAAAATAGAATTCTAGAGATAGAATAGTATTAGACCTCCTGGCTTATACTCCAAGCCTCTCTCCTAAATATGCCTATAAATACTCCACCAAGAATCCATGTGATAATAATCAATATAATATCAGATCAACAACAAATTATTGGGATTTTCCGCCATAACCATATCACCCTTTTTCACATGATATCAAGGGCCATAGACTAGTGTCGTTTGATCCTATCTTTCGCTCGAATGCCATCCTGGAGAGATCATTAAAAAAAAACCTTAGAGCGCCGTATGAATTAGTTAGCCACCCAAAAAAATCATAGATCATAGATAAGATTAGTTTTTTTGACCCAAATCCAAATCCCTACTGTCGGCGTACATCTATGACTTCATCGACGGGTCGCATGGCGGCCACAGGGACAGGGTCAGCAGTGCTCAAATTAAAAGCCAACACTATAACATCAACGACGACGGCCACTTTGCTTGTGCAAGGAGTACCTGTATGGACGGCACCATGGTCCAAAAGTCGTCTCCAGGACCAAAGACATTAACACGAGTTCGATCATCTGCCTTATAGAGACGCATTTCGGTCAGACGCGTGTGTGATCTCACATCACAGACGCGGCTCGATGTCGCGTCACTAGGAGCGGATGTCTCCTATTTGCATTTTTTACATAGTGACAAGCAAGAGATTCACCGCTGGCTGCAATCTGCCACGGGAGTTCCCTCTTCATGCATGTGCATGTGAGTATGTGAAGCCACCATGCAGCAGGCCTGTGGAGGCCAATCAAAAACATGGGGCAAGGCAACTCTACAAGTGCGCTTGCATGCAGGTACATGCATGCTTCCACAGGCCAGGACCCTACAAGCAAGCAAAGTAATTAATGGGAAGCAGGATCAACGGACGGGCCGGGTGTCATCCACAGGCCAGGACCCTACATCGCAGGTACCGTGCCTTGATGAACACATCTGCTTCATCACCAATTATTTGAGGAGCCAATAAAGGCATGTACAGCCCACAGGGGTCGTCTGCAATTGTCCTGAATCTGATATACAGACAGCTAAAAAGACATGTCATACAATGTGTATTGTCTATAAGCTGTTTAATACGCTGCATGTAGCGGTATACCATTATGTTGATATTTGATAGAAAATGAATCAAGCATAAATAAGATGAAATGGAAGTGGTGGCAGTAGTTTCTGCGCCACCCTCCTTCTTGTATTGTTCAGAGTCCTTTACATGTGAATAAGTGAAAAGAATAGTTATTTACGAGCAATTTGTATATAAATAGTTTCTTAGGCCTTCAGGGGCATTACAAATATTTCTACACAAACTACAGTTCACAGTTGCTCCAACCAAATGGCTTTCAGCTTTTCCCAAAGCTCTTAGCTCACAACAATTTTTTCACAGTCCACAGTTCACAGCAGTTTTTTCAAAAGCCACATCTCAACCAAACACACCCTGAGCTTGGTCATAGACATGGATTATAGGGCAATGTAAACATGGTATGGTATTGACTGGCCATGACTAAACTAACAATGACTGAAGGGACTGAATACTTCATGAATCAGCTCTCAAAGATACCAAGGGCAGGAATGCTCATTGCATCCTCGCTGATGATTTCAATTAATTTGCCACTAGCATGATCTGGGGAGAAAAATAATAAAATAAGTTATAAACATGCACGCTATATATAGCTCGGAAATAACAGATATGGCGACAAATCACAGCTTAGAGCATCTCTAAAAGTCTTTCTAAATCTCATTCTCTAAATTATCATTTGGAGAGTCATTTGCATAAAAACCGTTTTCTATATCTTCTCACTTTCCAACAGATTTTCTATATCTTGTTTGCATTCTGGAGAGCCAATCTTGTTTTCTATATTTAGCTAGCGAGAAATCCAGAATAGAAGACGGCTTTATTTGGCTAACCATTTAAAAAAGTTGTTGGAGGGTACTTTTTCACCAAAATCTCTATTCCTAGCAATTAGGAATGATATAGAGAGTCTTTTAGAGTTGCTCTTATGAGCAGAGAGACATGTACTCCGTCCATCCCCAAACAAATAAATTTTTCAGAGTTATCTTAAAAAAACGTTTTATTCCTACAAAAGAGCACTAATATTTATGACATAAAATATATAAGCGAAATATCAAAAAGCGTTTGACTGACTGGATTCCTATATAAGAGCACTAATATTTATGACACAAAATAAGCGAAATATCCAAAAACATTTCATGCTGTATCTTATATATGATACTAATTTGATGCCATAAATTTTGGTGCTCTTTTCTATAAATTTGATTGTTTTTTAGAAAAAGAAGTTAGCCTTAAAGACAACTCAATTCCATAAGTAGATTTATTTGGGGACTATTATGACCAAGATGATGGCAAGAGCAAGATAGGCACTATTATATTACCAAGATGAGTTTAGAAGCACTCGTAGGGATAGATTCTGCAAAAGACTTGAACACAACCAACAAGTAGGGATGAAAATGGTCGGAATATATCACATACCGTCCCGCATCATTTTCTACATTTGACTCGCTCGAATTTGTATTTTTGGACAAATCCAAAATTTGTACGAAATACGGCATGCCAAATTCGAAAACAGGATGGAAACAATTTAGGTGTTATCTCGATCATTTTCTACATTTTCGGTTTTTATTCAGGATATCCCGTTTTTGAAATACGGTATATACCATTTTTGGCCCACTAGAAATCCAACTCAACTACGATCTTGGATGAAAATGGTTTTATATGCAAATTGTAGCTCTCGACAAGATCTACAACTTTATAGTTTTGAGTTTTTTTATTTGAGGTCGTTAAGATACTAAAAAAATTAAACAAAATTTCAGCAGTATATTAATCGCCTACGAGTGCTTGTCGCCTTAGAAAAATCACATCTTTCTTATATGTGTCAAATGGAGAAATTTTTAATATGAAAGTTGTGGCACTTGTTAATTGTTATGCACTTAGTCATGCACTTGTTAATTGTTATGCACTTGGTCCTACGGGTCGGCACTCTATATTGATTTTTCGTATACCGACCGTGTTCGATATAATTCTGCTCGAATTAGTTCATTTTTTAAATTCTTCATATTCTGTAAATTCGTGTCCGGCTTTACTGCTTTCGTTTTTGTTTTCGTTTTCGTATTCAAATATAGAAGTAGAAAACGGTTAAGGATTTTTTTTTGACCGTTTTGGTCCGTTTTCATCCTAACGACTAGTAGCTTCCTGACGTGGCTGGACTTGGGCTCAAAAGCGAAAAGATCACCATCACTTGAGCTGATGAAGATGAGCCGAGCACCCTCTGTAAAGCCAGCAATGTCTGAGGGTGATAGGTAGAACTTCGGATTAAGTTGGTGCCTAACTCTTTTGTGTAAGTGCTCCTAGAAACGAGCAATAAACTGAGATCCCCTATCTGACACGATGGTTCTTGGTACACCATGTAAACGTACTATATGGGTGACATACAACTCTGCGTACTGATGTGGTCGATAACAGGTGTTAACCGGAATGAAATGTGCAGACTTCGTTAAACGGTCCACAATCACCCATATGGAGGCAAAACCTTTCTGAGTACATGGGAGCCCAACAATAAAATCCATGTTGATTTCCTCCCATTTCCAACCTAGAATAGACAAAGATTGAAGTAGTCCAGCAGGTTTCAGATGATCTGCCTTAACTCTGCTACAGGTATCACACCTAGCAACATAGGCTGTGATTTCCTTCATCTTTGTCCACCAAAATCGTGTTTTCAAGTCTTGATATATTTTGCTACTACCGGGATGGATAAACAATTTTGAAGAGTGAGCTTCATCTAAGATTTAGTTTCTAAGCTCACGATCCTTCGGTACTACAAGTCGGTCCTTAAACCATAGCACACCTCTGCCATCTAGCCTAAAATGTTTGGTTTCATTTTCCTTCATCTTTCTCTTGATGTGAAACACACCTACATCGGTCTTCTGAATTTCGATGATCTTGCTCTCAAGTGAGCAACTGACAGTGATACTGTGTAGCATAATAGGATGTAAGAGATTAAATCCATCTTCTAATAGTGCTTCCAAGGAATTACAATGAGACTTGTGGCTTAAGGCATCTACAACTACATTTGCCTTGCCAGGATGATAATGCACCTCTAAGTTGTAGTCCTTGATCAACTCTAGCCATCTTCTCTGTCTCATGTTTAATTCAGGTTGAATGAAAATATACTTGAGACTCTTATGATCTGTATAGATATGACAAACAGTTCCTAGCAAGTAGTGCCTCCATATTTTGAGTGCATGTACCATGGCTGCTAACTCCAAGTCATGGGTTGGATGATTAGTTTCATGCTTCCTCAATTGACGTGAGGCATAAGCAATGACTCATCCTTCCTGTATAAGAACACATCCTAAACTTGTACCAAATGAGTCACAGAACACATCAAAAGATTTCTCTATGTCGGGTTGTGCCAAAACAGGAGCGGTAGTCAGCAAAGTCCATAGAGTGAAAAGTAGCCTCACACTCTGGGGTCCAAGCAAATTTCTCATCCTTGTGAAGTAATCTCGTCATGGGTTTGGCTATCTTGGAGAAATCCAGAATGAAGCAACAATAGTAGCCTGCTAACCCTAGAAATCTCCGAACTTCATGAACCGAAGTCAGGGCCTTCCAATCCATGACCTCTTGCACCTTAGTTGGATCTATAGAGATTCCATTCTCCGACAACACATGACCTAGAAAAGGCACTTTCCGTAACCAAAATTCGCATTTGCTAAACTTGGCATACAACTTATGTTCTTTCAGTCTGGTTAGGACAATCCTTAGATGCTCTACATGATCTTCCTCATTTTCTGAGTAAACCAAAATGTCATCGATAAACACAACCATGAACTTGTCGAGTTTGGGCATGAATACCGAATTCAACAAATACATGAAGTATGCAGGAGCATTTGTCAGACCAAAAGACATGACAAGATACTCATACAAGCCGTATCTGGTCGAGAAAGCTATTTTAGGTATATCCTCTGGCCTAATTTTGATCTGATGATAGCCTGATCTCAAATCAATCTTGGAGAACACCTTTGCCCTTGCCAATTGATCGAATAAGATATCGATGCATGGTAAAGGGTATTTGTTCTTAATTGCTACGGCATTGAGTGGTCTGTAATCCACACACATCCATAGTGATTTGTCCTTTTTCTTTACAAACAAAGCCGGACAACCCCATGGAGATGAACTACGTCAAATGAGACCCTTGTCCAAAAGCTCTTGTAACTGTATTTTGAGTTTGGCTAGCTCGTTTGGTGGCATCCTATAAGGTCTTCTAGAGATAGGTGCTATACCAGGCACTAGCTCAATTCTAAATTCCACATCTCTATCAGGTGGTAAACCAGGTAATTCATCCGGGAATACCTCTAGGAACTCACATACCACTGGAATATCAAAGAGAGTCATGGTCTAGATAGCACAAGATAAGTTCTGGAGGTCAAAACTCCTAGGGAGTGGTACCAGAAACATACCAACCCCTTTTGGTTCTTTCAACTCGACGGTTCTATTTAAAGTATCAATAATAGCTCCATGGCCACTCATCCATCTCATACCCAAGATCACATCTATCCCAAACCTGATAACACTACAAGATCAATAGTAAATTCCCTTCCTCCTATTGAGATGATTACATTTTGAACTATCTGGTTGGTAGATATACTAACCCCAGCTGAACTTATGCAATAGCCACCCTTGTCTACAACTTTTAGCTTCTGATTATGCTCAGATGTAAATGTTTGACTCATGAATGAATGTGAGGCTCCAGAATCAAACAAAACAATAGCAGGATGTTGGTTCATAAGAACATATCAGCAGTAACAACCTCTCCCACGGGGATTTCCTCCACCACAGTATAATGCACATACCCAGGGCGTGCCTTACCATTGGCATGCTTCTGATTTCCTTGATTCTGATTACTGCCTTTCTTAGGATAGGGGCACTCTCTGGACCAGTGACCCATCTGATTGCAGTTGTAGCACGGCTAGTTGTTTCTTGGCCCTGCTGAGCTTCCTTGCCCTGCATTTCCCTTAGGTAGGGCAATGGTGAAGGCCTTGCGATACACTTTTTGCTACTGGTTGGGTTGTGTCTTCTTTTGGGGAGGCCTGAACTTGGTGCAGAGGGATGAAATTGAGGCCTCGTTGCCATAGGAGCTTTTGACTGAGATGAGCCTGATGCACCTGCTTCAGCGGCTCACTTGCGGCCCTTTGCTGCAGCGTGCATATTGTTCTAATTTTCTTGGGTGAGAGCATCACTGACAAATTCATTATAGGTTGCACACCTAGAATTTGCCATGGTCTTCATCAATTTGGTGCCAAGCCCATGCTTGAAGCTCTCTATCTTTTTCTCCTTGGTGTTCCCAAATTCTGGCGCATACCTTGACAAGTTGTTAAACGCATGCATGTACTCAGTGAGGGTTTTTATCCCCTGTGTTAGCTTCATAAACTCCGCTGCTTTCATCCTCATTAGCCCTGGGGGTATATGGTGTCCCTTGAAGGCTGTCTTGAACTACTCCCAAGTAACATTAGCGCCAGCAGGTAGGGTAGACAAATAGTGAGTCCACCAAATACCTATAGGCCCCTGTAGTTGATGCGAAGCGTACTCGACTTTCATCTACTCTGTGACCCTTAACAGACGGAACTTTTGTTCAATGGTGTTTATGCATTCATCAACCTAAAGTAGTTCTTCTGCCTCTTTAAAGATGGGAGGCTTTGTCTCCAAGAATTCCTTGAATGTGCTGTATTGATTTGGCTCCGGACCCTGATTCTGCTGGCGGGCACGGGCCATGTTCTGTGCAATATGGCACAGTGTCTCCTCCATTGCTCGTTGGTTTCCCAGGAACGGTGTGAAGAACTCATCCGCGGTGGGCGGTGGTGGTGGTGGTAGGTCGTCATCATTACCACCCTGACTGGTACCACCCCCAGTACGAGTGCGAGTCATCTGCAAAATTACGTCAATAAGTAATTATTGGATAATGCCAAGAAATTACAAAAGAATTGTATAACTATGCCAACTGAATTTATTAGAGAGAATTTAAAATTCATACAATAAAACAGAGGGACAACAATTCATTTCCACCATATAACATCACCAACTTTATTACTTAGCATTCGCACAACACGTTCGCATGCGTACCACGTTTTATCAGCAAAATGAAACTGGAGTTTCATTAGAGTTCAAACCATCATGGACCAGCATGCAGGGTTCCAATATTACATCAAAGTTGCATTAACTAACTGAAACTTAAACTACATGTCCATTACATAAGATAGCAAAAGATAGCATTGAACCCATCTAGCTAGTCACTAAAGCTGCTCTACTCATCAGCATGGTCGCTGTCGAGGTCGGATATAGCATCAGCCTCGTTGTCCCCCACTGGCTCCACTTCCTCTTCCTCCCAACCATCATCTTCTACCAACATCTCCGGATCTTCTTCTTCCTCATCAAGGATCGGGTGCAATTGGTTGTTCAGATAATGCACCTCATGCTGAAGATCAACTACCACGTTCTGGGCATGAGCAAGCTGATGACGCAAACCCAACATGTGCCTGCTGCGCGGCCTCAGCTTCGGCCCTATCACGTGCAGCTTCTGCCAGGGATACAAGGCTGTTAGCTAGGATCCGTTGGCACATAGTGGTAAATGCCTCGGCGTGAGCGACATCTAGCTGCTCCCATAGTCCTGTCAGCACAGCCTGATCATCAGCCCTTGCTGCCTAGGCTACATCCCTATTTTTAGCAACTGCTCTAGCCGCCCTCCTGTGCCTATGGGCACGCTTCCTGAGCTGACGCTGTGCAGCTTCGGTCCTCATGAGCCAGTCCATGCAAGTGGTGTAGGACTCCTGCCAGAAGTCCCGGGTGTCCTGACGAGCATAAAACATCGTCATCATGGCGAACATAGCACTCATAGCGGGACTATAACTCTCTGCCCACTCATCCAGGTTCCGTACCAACGCATTGCGATTACGCTGTACCCAAACCGAAGTTGCCTGATCCACCTGAGGAAAGGTACTAGCAGCACTGCCGGTGAGCTCATCCCCGTGTTGCTGGGAGATCTTGCTCAACACCTCAAAAACAATCACTTGGGCACCTTCCCAAGGAGTTCTTCCCTCGGACTCTGCTCTCCACTCTTGCTAGAGTGGCGCTTGTGTACGAGCAGGGATAGTTAGCTACACTTCAAACTATGGTTGCCCTTCTAGGTACTCCCCCGTCTAGAGGTAGCGGGGCTGTTCCATGTACCCCATGATGTGCAACACCCTCCAGAGTAGGGCAGGGGTGCCAAACATGTCCAAGAAAGTGTCATTCCCTGCCGTTGCTGCCATCGGTACCAGCATAAATTATGGTGTAACTCTTGTAAGAACAACCTTACGTTAGAAAAAGAGTTATTTAACAGAATAATAAACTTATAAGGGGAGGAACAATGCAAGTATACGAATGAATGTATTATCATGATGCATGCATGTTACATATGTCCTCACAAACTTAGGAAAATATTAAGGTTCTAGCGACATACACGGTGGCATACATACGTCCTCTCATAATATAAGCATAGCTAGTCGGACTATAGGTTTCGCTGTTAGTGTACCTGCAGAAGAATTTTATTTCAGCCCAACCCCACAATTATATATATGCGGAAATGAAAATCTGGTCTCTAAGTTGCAAGCTAAATACTTCCATATATACCCAATATATATATACTTCCGTGCCAAGGCTACCCACATGTAAATATATCCATACATACATATAAATATACAAATATAGCCATATCAAAACTAACCCACAATTAAATAGGTCCATATATATATATATATATACTTCTGTATCAAACTACCTCTCCCCTTAGACCGCATGTTCACATCTTACAGTTATGCCACTCATCAACTTACCGGGGCATAGAGGTATATGGATCCATACATTACCATTCAAGTGAATGGCACCCATACTATAGCATGCCGTATGGACGAGAAAGAAAAATCGCATGAAAGTAAACCCCCGAAGTTAGTACTTACTAAGCCACCTGAAATCCTTAACTGGGCATAAAGAAAATGATCACTAGAATACTTTAGATTTAAATTTTAGATTTGAATCTCTATATATATATAACTATAAGTTGCCAAAACTGGTTTTGTAAAACAAAAACCTTTGTTTTAAATACACATATGTCAAATAATGTTGAATCTTGCTCCGATACCAGCTGTGGCAGAACCGACCAATTTATAAGAGCACAAGTACAATGGAAACCACCGGAGCGATCGCACTGTCATACTTGTGCTCATATAAACCCGGTAGTCCATCGAGTATCACGAAGGATCTCGAATAATCCAACATACAACCAAGATCATACATGATTCAACATACAAGCCACATGTTACATAAGTTGTCAAGTACTTCAACATACATCGGAGTTTAAATATAGTTATTACAATACCAAGTTCAACTGCAATAGCGAAAGCAATATAGTTTTAAAACCATCATCACACACACACTTGTTCAAATACATGCCAGTTTGTGATCAAGTCAAACAAAAGCATCATATATAAGATAACATAGGCGAGCCTTGCCCGCGGCCTCACTCCTCGTCCATGGCTGGAGAGAAGCAATGCTTACAATACCCATGATACACCGTCTCGTCTGCAACAAGTGGAAAATAAACCCTGAGTACGAGAAGGTACTCAGCTAGACTTACCCGTCATGAACCAAAATAAAGTGACACCAAGGATCATGCAAGGCTTTATAAGTGGAGATGGCTTAACAACATTTTGCATAAAAGCGGAAGTAATGTATATCTTAATCTGATCAGTTATTCTAGCAACAAGTTATACCTATTAAAATTAAGCATGTCTATAAGCAACAAGTTATATCTTAATCTGATCAGTTATTCTAGCAACAAGTTACCCGTCATGAACCAAAATAAAGTGACACCAAGGATCATCGGCAACGAGGCTCAAGGATCAGCAACGAGCGACCCCCCCACCAAATCTCTCTTTTACACTCTGTTGTAACCCCCCTCCGCACATTTTGGGTGCTCTTGAATACAAGGATCATCTGCTGCTGGACGTAGGGTCCCGATAGCCCAAACCAAGATAAACCGTGCGTCCTCTCTGTGTTCTTTGTGTTCTTGAGTCCACCCGAGCCACCAGAGACACATACTCAGTGACACCCGATGAACAACAATGCTTGCCGTGGTTTCGACCCCGCGACACATAGCACTCGTAGTCTTTGGTGACTCTCCGACGGCGTCAATCCTGTGAGCTCCGAGCTTAGTGTGGAACAATGGCAACTTGATGTGGCGGGGATGAAGAGACCCCTTCCTTAGTGGAGAAACTCTGCAGTGGATGTCGCCAAGGTGATCCAAATAGTCAGGCGGCGGTGGTGAGCTTTAGTGGCTTACAACACTTGCCTTGGTTGGCTTAAGCTTTTATGGCTAGCTCAACACCGTGACTGAGGGAAGGCTTGATGACCAAGAAAGGGAGAGCCAAGCGCAACAGAGAGAGTCAGGAGGGGTAGTGTGATTCAATCCACCATGGTAGGATAAAGATAGAGTGAGAGGACAAGGTGTGGGGGAAAAGAAATCTTCTTGATATATATGTATATTATCTATCTTATCCACTGCAGAGTTTCTCCACATTCGCCGAGAGAATCTAGAAATTACGAGATTAATTAAAAATATGTACCATTAAATTTTATAATGATCTAATGATATACAATAAATAATATGAGAGGAACTAGAAATTACAAGATTAATTAGAAAAAAAATAGATTGGATTTATGATGATCTAAAGGGCTACAATGAAAAAAATAGTCCATGTCAAATAGATTATTTTACTAGGTAAATTTAATTAGAGAATAACTGTAAGTCTAATCTACCAATATTATTGATGTAAATTACACGGGCATATGCAAACCAAAGCTTCTGCAAATTGTAATCCAACCAGTGACTGCACGGCAATTGGAGGATGACAAGGAATGAAATCAAGCAATATCGGCTTAGGTAGAAATTGAGGGGAAAATAGTATCCTGAACCATGAACAATAAACATCAAGTGGAGGAGTAAATTAACCGGCCATGAACATGTGACAAATAAAGACCAAAAAAACTAAAACTTTCAACATCTTCAGTAGCATCGGGTCGATGGTAGAAATTGAGCGAAAAAAATAAGATGCATCAGATGGTGAAGAAACCATTTCAAGTTTATCCAGTGCATTACCTTTCGATTATGCCATTGAGGACTCTGTCGTATTTCCTTGATCTATATTATTGATGGAAAAACACAATAATTAAATAAGTTATAGCCACGCCAAAAGATTCATTTCTTTATATAACCAAGGAAATTAGAAATGTAAATGCAAGGTATAAAGCATACAATATTTTCTTATGTTAATTACCATTTTTAGAAAGAAAGATAGTACTTGAGTGTATATAAGTGTTCAATTGGATGTAATAATAAATAAATAACAGTTCACCTCATTGCTTTCTCAGAGCAACAGTCTATAAAGACTAGTGCACACCGTCTATAAAGAAAGAATGACATGCTTCAAAAACTTGATCTGATCAGTACAAACTTGGTCTGAGCGGCACTACTGGTTCCTAGCTAGTCCCCGTGAGTTTGGGTGCCTAAATGGTTCTGAGCACTAGCGATTGAGTGAAAAGCTTGTGCCTTTCACTAAGTTTTTGGTTTTGCTGTAAATTTCATATATTAACATGAGAAAAGTTAAGTGATTAAAATGGACATTTTTCTACTATAAAAGTCAGGAGAAAGTGTTCTTACAGCTTCAACATGGAGATCCATATGTATTCGAGAAAAAACATCGAGTCTCCCTCCAAAAAGTATCTTTAAGATAATAAGATTACAACACCAAGACTAAATATATTGGAGTAGATTGTGATTTTTGTCGAATCCATACGTTGAGGTGCTATATATCCCCTGCATAGTAAAAGAAGAGTTGGATGAAATACATTAAAAGCCAGTTTGACACTTCTTCTCGGGGCTCCAGCTTCTTCTAAATTTAGCACGCATAGAAAGAGCTATTTTCTTTCTAGTGCGACCTAGCTGGAGCTGCAAGGAGTCCTCCAAATGGGGCCTAACTCACAAGTCACAACCCAAACAAGATTGGGATCAGGAGAGGATTAGCCAACTTACGGTGTTCCACGTAATGTTTCTGTATATATAGTTTCATCTTTGCCGAAACACCTTGAGATACCAAATCCAGCAATCTTTGGAACCATATTATCATCTAGGAGTATATTTGTTGGATTCAGATCCAAGTGAACAATATGTTTCGCATGAAGGTAATGTAAACCTTGGCAAATTCCCTTAATAATCTGGTAGCGCATTCTCCATTCAAGTCCGGAAGATCCATCTGTACGGGGAACATGAAGAGGGCGTTTAGTAGTCGAGACACTTACTTCATTAATATTTAAATGGTAGGTCATATATGAGATGGTGAATTCATGATTCAAATTATATGTGTGGGATGCTTCACAAATAATATTATTATCGAAAATCATGCCCCTACCAGTGATATAATTAGACAAACTACCTTTAGACAGATACTCGAAGCAGAGCAATCTGTGCTGTACTTCTGCCATGACAAATTTTCCATTGTACCTGACCATTTCTCCGTGCGATTCAAAACAATATCCCAAACACCGTACTATGTTTTTATGCTTTGCCTCTATCAGACATTGAATCTCTTGGTGGAAATCATTGTCATCTAAATTACTATAGTACATCCTCTTCACAGCGACTGACAGACCATTCTCAAGTATCCCCTGCAATGGAAGTATGTCTTATCAGCATCATATCAAGTTCTCATATCAACTGGGCAGTTCAATATAATGGTGTCCTACCTTATATACCGTTGCAAAGCCACCAGTACCGATTCTTCGATCTTCCGAGAAGTCATTTGTGATGTCTCGTAGAAGTGACAGTGGTAAGGCCTTAGGCTCTGCCGTTTCATCTAATAGCATGAGCTTAAGGTCATTTAGTGCTCTAGTGATGTCGTTGTGTTCGCTTTGAGACGTGGAATGCCGCATCGTCTCCACCCTTGCTCTCCCAAATTTTTTAGTCCGTAGAATTCAGTGTATATATTATCATCTTATCCCTTACAAGCTAATAATCAGTATAACTATGAAGGTTGGCTTCATTTTCCGTCTGTTCTGCAAAAGGAAAAGTTTGGCTGTATAGAGGAACATCCAATAAAGTAGGCTCATGTATATACGTACACATATATAAATAAATAAACAGGTTAATATTATAGAATGCTAATAAGAATTTGAATAAACAGGATAGGTGTGGTGAAAAAAAGAGCAAGTAAATTCCTTCTTCTTCTATAAAGCTCACAACAGATCTGTTGTCCGCTACTAGACTCTGTACGCATTAGACAGCATATGCGAATATAACAAGTAGTTCAGCAGCATATGGACGGTAGAAATACTGAAATAGAGCCGCGGTAATGAAACTATCAGCCGGGTGAATGCTTGAAAGCATCGTAAACACGTAAGTAGTAGATTCTTAAATTGGCGTCAACCCTGGGACAAAAGAAAAAAAAAGACATCTCAAAAGACAACCGAAGCCTGGTTTAGTACCTCCCTAAAGTTTACGTCGTATCTCATCGAATGTTTGATACATGAATAGAGTATTAAATATAAACTAAAAAAATAACTAATTGCACAGATTATGACTACTTTACGAGACGAATCTTTTAACCCTAATTAGTACATGATTTGACAATAAAGTGCTACAGTAACACATGCGGTAATAACAGATTGATTAGGCTTAATAAATTCATCTCGTGGTTTACTGACGGCTGTAATTTGTTTTTTTATAGTATCCGAGCATCTCATTCGACACACATATATAACACCCGATGTGACACCCCAAAACTTTACACTCTAGAACTAACACAAGGCATGAAGAAAGAGAGGCGAGGCACTACGTCTTCAAAGGGGTGATTGATACCTAGCTAAAGTTTAGTCTCTACCACATCGGATCGGATGTTTAAATACTAATTTGAAGTATTAAATATAAATTAATTATAAAACTAATTGCACATATGGAAACTAAGTTGCGAGACGAATCTATTAGGGGCTTAAGTGTTTCTACCCCTTGTTTTGAAACGAAATGGAGATTTTGCCCTCGTTTTTTTAACTTTATGATTTTACCCCTGCGATTTCAAAACGAAAAGAGATTTTACCCTTGTTCTGTGAAGTCTCTCTAACGGTGTTAACTTTTGAACAAAGGGACAACTTTGCCCATACGTTTTTACCCCTGTTTTATTTTGATATATGTGTTTTTACCTCTATTTTCAAATCAAACAGTTTGGCTATTTTGATATGGATTAGACAATTCAACCGGGGCAAAATCAGTTAAATTTTAGAAAAATGTCAACGGCATTTCAGTTATAAGTCTATATAAACACAAATTAACATCACATGGATGAATGTTTCTGTTTTCGCAATATGCGGCTCCAAAATGGAAGAAAAAGATTAAAAAAATATATCATGCTGTCTGGTGCCGGCGGTTTCTACTTGGCGAACCTCTGCAACAGCTTGGAGGGAACTCCCGCGTGCCGCTCGTGCGCAGGCCCGCGCACCGCCGCTGCCGCATGCTGCTGCGCACCCATCGGGGGCCATCACGCGCACGCCGTTGTCGGCCGCTGGAGCCGTTTCCCGTGCGCCGCCGCGCTGCTGTGCGCCCGCCAGGTCCGCCCGTGTGGTGCTCGCGTAGGCTGGGGGGCCTCCCACGTGCTGGCGTGCTGCTGCGGTACCCGCCGAGGGTCTCCCACGCACGCCGAAGGGCGCCCACACGCCACCGCCGCCGCCTCGCTGCCGTGCGCCCGTCGGGGGCCGCCCGCTCACCGCCGCAGCCGCCTCCCACGTGCCGCCTCCACTGCCGTGCGCCCACCAGGGGCCACCCATACGCTGCCGCAGCCGCCTCCCGCTCGCCGGTCCTAACCCTAGCCCTCCAGATGTTTGAATGTTCCAGTGACCGTGAGGAGCCAGGAAGAAAGGATAAGGTGAGGGCAATCTTGTCTTTTCGCATGGGTTTATTTTTGTTTTTTTTATTTTGGTCATTTAATCCACTCAGATTTAACCGTGTCAGAAAACAGGGCAGACGGACGCTTCGTTTTAAAATTACGAGGGTAAAATCACAAAGTTAAAAAAGTAAGAGCAAAATCACCATTGCAGTCTAGAATAGGGGTAAAAACACCAAATTCCCAATCTATTAAGCCTAATTATAGTCCATGATTCGATAATATGGTGCTACAATAACATTTGCTAATGAATGATTAATTAGGCTTAATAGATTTGTCTTATAAATTAGTTTCCGTCTGTGCAATTTGTTTTATAATTAGTTAATATTTAGTTCTTCTCATTAGCATCTGATGATGTGACAGTGAATAAACTTTAGTGGGGGCTTTTTTTATTTTCTGGGCAAAGATAATTATTGCTGAAAAGAGACTTGTCGGCCATGTGTGACGCTGCTCATGGTGGGCAAAAGAAAAAGAGAGGAAACACACCAACCACACCAGAAGTCGTCCCTCGTCCGCGTCAAGGAAGAACGACACCCAAGGAGCCGAGCTAGGTAGGTACCAGATCTGCTCTTTCAATTCATTTCCGTCCACATAAAGCTCACTTTAATTCGGCACTCGCGCAGATCTATCGATCCAAGGAAAGAAAAATGGAATTTGCTGTGGCCATGCTCAGCGCGGCAGTGAGCAGCGCCGTGCCGAAGCTTGGTAGGGTGATCCCTAAATTAGTAGGGAAGCAGGCCAAGATTGATGCTACCTTCATCAATGATGAGCTTCGGTCGATCAAAGATATAATCAGACGTAATACCTTCGTTGTCAGAGACATCAGTGAATGGATTGCACCACTGAGGCAATTGGCTTACGAGATCGAAGACTGCATAGATTGCTTCGAAGTCAAGAAGACGAACCCTGAAGAGTTCGCGGAAGAGATTGCTCGACTCAAGACGAAATCTGAGGAAACGCGCCAGCGGTTATTACACTATACCCAGTTAGATAGACGCTTCCAAAAATCGGTAGTGACCTCCTCAGCACAAGTCATTGCTCCGGCTGCTGCTTTTGAGGTCCGTGTCCCCCATGAGCTTCAGGAGCTTGTCGGTAAACAGGGTGAAGATTGGCTTAATAACCTCAACTGTTTGCTATATTTCTGCATGTTTCCACATGATCATCATGCCAGGAGGAATCCCCTGATAAGAAGATGGCTTGCTGAAGGACTTGTGAGAGGCGAAGATGACGCAGTCAAATATCTGAAGGCCTTCATCGATGGCAAAATCATCAATACCACTGCGAAAAGCAACAATGGAATGATGAAGAGATGCCAACCTCCTGATGAGATTCTCAAATTCATCTACCAACAGTCTAGAGCCACAAATTTCATGCTGTTTTGTGATGACATGGGCAAACTTGAGGCAGAGAGTGCCCGCAGGCTTTCACTCCATCCCAACGAAAAGGCACTAGATGATATGAATTTGCCTGATTTACCTCATCTCCATACCCTGGCGGTATTCCATGCCAGTGCCAATCCTGACATCTATGGAGCCATGTTGGAGTTTGGCAACTACGAGGTGCTGCGGGTGCTGGATCTGAAACAATGCGCTCCTCTGTCTGAAGAACATCTCTTAGCTATATGCAAGCTGCTGCTGCTGAAATATCTGAGCTTCCAGGGTGGTACTAATCGGCTTCCAAGTGAAATAGGGAAGCTGGCATGGCTAGAGACACTCGACATGAGGGGGAGTGAAACAGTGACCGTGCACAAAGAAGTCCTCATGATGCCCAGACTCAAGCACCTCCTTGGAAAGTTTCAGCTTTATATAAGGGATACGATTTTCTGGACCGTCAGGGATTGCAAGACAACTAAGGTAGGGAAGTTTTTGAAACAAAAGAGTGTCCTCCAGACACTATCAGGATTTGTCACCGGAGATAGGCGTGGATTTCCACAGCTGATGATTCTTATGAGGAAGCTGAGGAAGGTGAAGATATGGTGCGAACCCAACGCCAGTGAAGCAAACCTGGGTGATATTTCAAGTGCCATTACCAAATTCGTTAGTGATGGGATCCAGGAGCCAGGCCGCTCCCTATCTATTAGCTTCCAAGAATGTTCAGGACAATTCCTAAATAATCTGCAAGTTCAAGGTGCTCTTACCTCGCTGAAGCTGCACGGTAATCTGAGTGAATTCCCTCAGTTTGTTGCACGGCTCAGTGGTGTTGAGGAGCTGTGCCTTTCATCCACTGCACTGACCTGGAATGTAATTCTAGCCGAGTTGAGTAAGCTGAGAATCCTGAAATATCTGAAGCTTGTTGAAGACAACCTTGGGCCCATTGAAATACTGCCGGAACATCTCCGGAGCCTTGAGCGTTTATGCCTAGTGTGCGAGCCAAATCCTGACATAACAATCAATGCTGATGCTCTGCCTGGTCTTGTATCACTTCATATCATCTGTCAGGATCTAGGTGTTGTTCCTGGGACTCCCGGCATGGAAATCAAACACATGACAAATCTGCAAGAAGTCGGGCTTCATTCTCAGGTCGATGTAGCAATTAAACAAGGATGGGAAAATGCTGCAAAGGCCCATCCCAATAAGCCTAATGTAGGGACTGCGATTCTCTGCTGATCCTCCAAGGAGCATCATGGTCAGTTTTATATTATCTCTCTTCTTCGTCGTTGTCTTCATACCTAGTGCCTTTTGCTGAAGCTTACTCCTTGATTATGTGCAGTGCAAATCGGTGCAATCATCAACTGAATCGTACTCTTCCTCATTAATTTCATCGTTCATGCTCGGATCGATCGGCTTCAATCTGGATGTACGGTCTATGTTTTGATGCTTTCGACCGTGTGCTACTGGTTTGTAACATCGCCTGTGTACGAAATTAGGGATATATGTCTTCTCTTTCTTCCAAAAATATTAAGACAACGACCTTCCATCCACCGGCTTGTCCGGCATCTGTGGAATGAAAGATTCTGGTGGGGAGGACTTTCTCCCCCCGGTGTTGACCTCAAAAAAAAAATTATGATATTATGTTCATAAAGGAGTATATATAGTGATGTATTCCTCATCACATTGAAGTCAAAAGAGGCAGGGCTTAATTGGATGGATCAAGAGAATGGGAGAGGAGAAGAAGCAATGGCTATTTCACATTTCAACCTCTAGTGAACTTGCTCGTGTCGTTGTGAACATTTACAGATGTTACAAGTTGTGATTTGTGAACCTTTTATATTCCCTTGACTATTTATTGGTCTTTTTGATGTGATGCTCAAGGTTATTGTATTTCTCACTTTTAATACATTCATAGTGCAATTCTTCCATGGTAAAAAGGGTGTAGCTCTGACAGTTCACTCTTCATCGCATTCACAGAGACTAAGTGACAACTTTATTAGGGAAATAGTCTTTTGGTGTTGTAGAAACTCCACTCTAGACCTCTTTTGTTTCTAAACCATGGTTTTGCACATCTCTTATTCAAAAACCAAAGTTTTATTGATACTATGCTTTCTCAAAACCACAACATCCAAATAGGCTCTTATTAGTTGACCAAACTGCTGAGGTGGTATCAAATTCCTTATCTTGTTAGATGAATCAACCTCAAGGTCGTGGAATAGAAGTTACAAAATGTGTTTCTAACAGCTAATAAGGTCAAAACTGTTTGTAGCAATATGTAACACCTTCCAGCAGGAGTGGAGCCTGTTCGGTTGGCTGGTTCGTATCGTTGTTGGTTCGTGAAGAAGTACTGCTGGCTGGTTTGTGTGAGAGAAAAATACTGTTCCGGCTGAAAATTTATGATCGTTTACGACAAGCCACAGCCAAACGAACATGCTGAGTTTGCCACTGGGTCAGCCGACCCTGATGAATTTTGGAAATTCCAATGGAATATTACTGTATACAGTAGTATTACTGGTTCCACTGGCCGTATCAGATTTAGTCAAGAGGTCATCGGCCTAGATATCCCTGCCTGCTCGTGACCTTTTCCAGCGTCTGCCTAGATATTTCCTACAACTAAAAAGAATAAAGCGTGAATATTTTTTGGTGCGACATTTATTTTGGTTCGTCCGTCTGCCCACGCCTGCAATCCCGCGCCCGTCGCTCCCTCGGTCTGCCTTCCCCTACGATCCCCTGCCGCGTGACCGCGTCCACGCCGCACAAAAGGAAACCGCTCCTGTGATTCAGCCTCGATCTCTGTGATTCCTCCGCCTGCCTCCCCATCGTCACCCACCCGCAGCTGGCCGCGGTGCCGCCGCACCCGCCCGCAGCTCGCCGCAATGCAGCCTGCGCATGCCCCTCCTCCAACGCCGCCCCATTCGTGCCCCTTATCCCACAACGATTGGGTGAGGTGCCGGCCTGGGCGGGGAGCAGGAGCTCGGCATGGGCGCATGCCCCTCAGTGGATCCGGAGGAGGAGGAGGAGGAGCACAGCGACGGGGGCAGGATGCACGTGTTCGGCGGCCGGTGGAGTCAGGCGTCGGCCGAGCGAGACAGGGATGGGAGGGGCGGCGCAGCCACCACACATGCATCGTCCAGCTCTGCTCCTGCCTGTACGCACTGCTCTCTTCCTCCGATCCAACCCTGTACGCACTCATCCCTTTTTATTTTCAATCAGTTCTTGATTTCTAATCGGGTCTAATTGTTTGCGAACAATGGCGGAGTTCCGTTTCTTGCCGCATCTTGGATAAATTTTCTTACAACATGTTCCTGCATCTGGCACACGTTTACTCAAGTGTGATGGTTCCCTTAAGTGATTCTGCCCTCCTCCTATTGCTTAGAACTCATTCATATTTAAAATTGATTTATCGTTGCAGAGATCCAAATGAGATTGTGATCCACAACAGTAGGAAAGAGTTTCCACCGGTTCCTATGGTACCTATACTGCACGCCACCCCCTTCTCCTCACCAATCATCCCCTCAATAATGTGAAACTCATGGGAAATAAGAATATTTCTAATTCAGTTTACTGGAGTCCTAATTTATATTTTCTTTTCGTCTGTATAAACTTTACAAAATTGTGGTATACTGTATACACTACTCAGTATGTGTTCTTAATGATTAAGGTGCAGACCACATTTGGCTTTTCAGGATAACGAAACACATCCACTGAAGAAGGGTCAAGAGGACTGGCGGAGGGCGTATGAGAGAATATAGACTCCTAAATCAACCAAAAGCTAATGAGGTTAGTGAGGACAGAGCCACCCTTTATTCTAAAAACACACATACTTATGCTTGTTTCATTTGTGTTTTTGGGTCAACAGATTGCTCAAATAGGACATATGAATACTTATGCTCATTTTATTTGTGTTTTTGGGTCAACAGATTGCGCAAATTGGACATAATGAATATGCTGTAGGATAGAGAGGACATGGCCAATGCTACTTACAAAAATTATGGGCATTGTTAGTATTTTGTTATCAAATTAAAACTAAGTTCACAGTTCATCGTTTCATTGACTTTATGGTCTTTTACTTTGCTACAGGTAGAATAGTGCCTTGCTGTTCATTGGTCAACAAGCGGCTTTCATTTGTATTTGTAAATGATATAGAGCAAGTGATGAGTGATCAACAATACTAAATTGGATCTTAATGCCAATGATCTGTAAAGATGCTTTTAACCTCATATTTATTATGACCTCTCATTTGAATACTCTTAAATAAAAGTGAGCGCAAGCAACCTGATTCGGTGGTTTACTTGGTTCCAAGCTAGTCGCCTATTACCTTCCCTGCATTTCATTTTACTTATTTGGTCTTTGAATCATTCATTGATCTATGAAACTATAATGAAACAGTAGTAGCAGTAGCAGCAGTTCATAAACTTTATATACTCAATATCCTATTTTCTGAGTTCCTTGGTACTTCCGGTGCCTGCCTGAGATGATTTTTGAATATGCACTTTTTAAAACGCCTATTTTTCTGCGCCAGTCATGTCAATAAGATTTGCAATGTGTTGCTGCAGCAACTGGTGGAGCTATTCAAATTTCTGTAAATAATGTCATCGATGAGGTAAGCATGCCATTTTTCATTTGCTTGTCATCTGTTCAATTGTCTGTTTTTGATGGATTGTTGACTGGAAATTTAGGATTAATGTCAGCTACCTGGTGCTGAGTGCTTTTGCTATAGGTGGTCGATGCTTGTGTACTGGAATGCCATGCTCCATTTTATAAACTGATTTAGTTGTGGTTTCCATCTGTTGTTAGATTTCTGAACTCATTATTTCTTTGTAGATCACTTTAGCATTTGGGCTGAGGCGTTATAAATTGTCGGTGTTTTGGACCGGCGGGCCCTCAACCGGCTAGTGAAAATGTACTGCGTGCTCCTAATCCCGGATGGTGATGCAAAGAGACACAAGGTTTATACTGGTTCAGGCAATAGGTGCCCTAAGTCCAGTCTAAGAGAGCGATCTTGTATTCCTTGCACCGAGGTGCTTGTAGTAGGGGCTTACAAGCTGGGCGAGAGAAGGAGCTTGTCCCAGGTCTCTGCGTGGAGCGGCGTGGGTTGCTTGGGATGTTGATCTCGCGTAGTGAGGAAGAGTATGTGTTACAGAGCGTTGTGCGTTGCTTGCACGTGTGTGTGTTCGTCTGTCTGTCTGTGTCCGGCCCCTTAGAAGCGGCCCCGGTCACTCCCTTTTATAGTCGAAGGGAGGTACGGGGGCGGTACATGGATTTGCTACGTGGCGTTTTGTGAGCAGAGGCGGCATGTCCGAGCCCTGTAGCTTGTCACTGTGGCGGCATGGTCGGTGGAGCGGCCTTGTCCTTGATGCACTAGAGCGACGCGCCGGTCACGCCCGATCCTGTACGACGTGGGAGCTCCTGTGATGGCTTGACGCAGGGCATGGCGCATACTGTGGACGACGTGCCGGTCACTGTATGTTGACAACGTAGAGAGCCGAGGCCTAGTCGGTGCAGAGGCTGAACCATTGTTGGGGGCTCGGCGGGCGCGAGTCCCGATGCTACCGAGACCCTGAAGCGGATAGCCGAGGCTCAGAGGGAGCAGTTGGTCTTTGTACGTCGATTCCGAGGCTACAGGGACCCGGACATGACTCTCCACGCCGCGCTGTCCTCGGAGCAGGGGTTAGGCAGCACAGTGCAGCACGGGTGTCAATCGTGGGCACAGCGCCGAGCACAGCGGCCGGTAACCCCTGCCCCGTCTTGTCCCGGACGGCATGGCGTCGATGTGATTCACATCTTGTCGGCCACTCCGCTGTACCGAGCCGTCGTTCGGCTGATGTCGCGGGAGTGGTTGAACGCGTCAGTTGGACGCGACATCCTGTCTGAGAAGTCGGTCAAGGCGGAGGCGACGGGGTTGTTGCCGAGCCGGCCTCGAGCGAGGTGGAGAATCGGTACCTCGTCCGAGGCCTTATGCGCGGGGCCTCGGGCGAGGCGGAGGATCGGTACCTCGTCTGAGGCCTTGCGCGGGGCCTCGGGCGAGTCGAAGAATCGGTACCTCGTCCGAGGCCTTGCGCGGGGCCTCGGGCGAGTCGGAGAATCGGTACCTCATCCGAGGCCTCGTGGTTCGGGGCTTCGAGCGAGGCGGAGAATCGGTACCTCGTCCGAGGCCTCGTGGTTCGGGGCTTCGAGCGAGGCAGAGAATCGGTACCTCGTCCGAGGCCTCGTGGTTCGGGGCTTCGAGCGAGGCGGAGAATCGGTACCTCGTCCGAGGCCTCGTGGTTCGGGGCTTCGAGCGAGGCAGAGAATCGGTACCTCGTCCGAGGCCTCGTGGTTCGGGGCTTCAAGCGAGGCAGAGAATCGGTACCTCGTCCGAGGCCTTGCGCGGGGCCTCGGGCAAGTCGGAGAATTGGTACCTCGTCCGAGGCCTTGCGCGGGGCCTCGGGCGAGTCGGAGAATCGGTACCTCGTCCGAGGCCTCGTGGTTCGGGGCTTCGAGCGAGGCGGAGAATCGGTACCTCGTCCGAGGCCTCGTGGTTTCATTCGGGGCCGAGCCTGCTTCGGGTGAGCCCGAATATTATTCGTGGTGGGCCGGGCGGCCCAGCCGAGCCTCGGATTAGGTGGGGGTTTGCCGGTGGTTGTCTTTTAGTTTTGATTTTTACAAGGTCTAAGCGATTTTTTTCGGTCCTTGCTTAGGGGACCCCTTTCTATGGTACCCGACATAAATGTTTTATGATTATATGATTTATATAAGATAGACTATTAGGTTGTTGCTTCTAGAACGATAAAATATTCAGAATGATGCAAGTTTGCCAATTGCTTTCAGGCGTGTCCTTTGAGGCGTTAGTTGCCATTATAACGTTCTTAACTTTTTTCTTTGCCATGTGCAAGACATAAGTTGCCTGGCAATTCTATCCAAATTACTACTTCCAATGTGCTAATTGCCATCATAAAAATTGTGGTTTTCTCAAATCTCCCTGCAGGTTTCAAGGGCTAATTCCTGCAGCACATGAACATTGGTGGAACATTTATCACAGATGAATCCATGTATTCAGTTTGCACAAATCTGAAGGTGTGCCTCTTTTTTTCCCCTGAATCTCAAGTACTTCAGTTGCAAATAGCTGCCCAAATCTGAAGGTGTGCCTCTTTATATTTTACTTCATATGGTGTTTGGCATTTTTGGCATAGCTTACAACTATGACCTCTGGTATTCTCAGTAAGGATCACCCCTGCATTCTAAAAGCTTCTGTTGTTCATATCAGGATGTAGTTCTTTTTTATAAATATTTCCTTTCTAGGACTTCCAAGAACTTAGGATCAGCCTTAAGGACTAATATTAAGATGTGTCACTTAACTTAAACAATTTTAAGGTAATTGCCTTGAAGCATTCATGATTTGTAATTTCTGTTCTATGGTAAATTTCTCTTTCAAATATCTTTGAATATGTTCACATTAACTTCAAGATGCTACTGAATATGGTGAGAAAAAAGTAAGTGGAGGAGAATACAAATAATGGCTTGTCAGCAAATTGGGGAACTAGAACATAAGAAGCTATTTAAATATTTTCCTGCAGGTTTCAAGGGTTATTTCTTCAAATTGGGGAAATTGAAAGTAAGAATCAAGGAGGTCAAGACTGTAGTCAATTAGTATAGTTGCATGAATGACTCAATTAGCAACAAATAGTACTTTTGTATGATGTAGTTTCCAAAAGCTGGGCGGCGAGTACCTTTGTACGAGTGTTTTCCGGATTACATACATGACCATATACAATTGCGTGCAACTTAAACTGTATGAAAAAATATCGTTGTTTGGTTATTTTCATGTGCATCCCTGAAATAAAACCGTGGCGTTAGTACTGGAACTATACTAATTTGTTTATATGCCTACGCAATCGTCTGCTTGTTGATGAAGCCAGACGTCCCCGAGTTCAAGAATTTGCTAAGGACACCATGTCGCATCTCATAGATTTAGAGAACTAAATAATATTAAAATTATTTACACGCTTGTGACACGCACTTTGAATAGATGATGGACATGAATTTAGTTTAACATAATAGTCATTTGGTGCATTTTCATTGGTCAAACAGGTTCAAAATATGTGGATTGAGCAATGTTTGTCTGACATATTTGATTGCTTCATTTAGTTTGTAATATCGGAGACTTCTTGTCGATATAAAATATTATTTTAGCCGTATCACTGAAAGGTCTATATAGTAGAGTTTGTGAGCCTGCGGTGTCGTGCTCTTAGTGACTGTTAATTTCACAAACTTTGCTTTTTGAATTAAATATCAGTTTAATGTCTTACAATATTGTTATCTTATCGTGCAATCTGTATGTTTTTAGTACAAAAGTTTAGTTATCTCGTAACAATGCACGGGCACGCTACCTAGCCCTCAAAAAAAAAATCAGAAAGTCCACGGTAGCCTCATCGTAGATGCTGGGGAAAAAATCAGAAAGTAGTAGCTATTACATCACCTTTTCTGGCGATTGAAAGTAAATTTAAAATGCCAACCACTTGGCTTGAGTGGTTGTTTAGTAATCGGCTGCTGACCATATGAGACAGTGGTCCATACAACTACTGCATGGATCTAAAATAATTTTATTCTACCTAGAACAATACTCTATCTTTTCCAAAACTTGTCATTTTATTATTCAAAGTTTGTCCTTGAAAACATGTCATGGTAGCCTTTGGACAGCCAAAAAGAGATCCAGCCACAAATATTCAGCTTTATTTGTTCAATCCCCATCCGCATGGCTACATGCAGGCTGATCTTTATTAATTGTACCTGCTTGCACACACACACACACAAAACAGAGGCAGTAGTAGGCAAGCTATATGTTGTATGAGTTGCCTGACAACTCTAAATAGAACCCAGCAATTGAATAATATGTGGCCATGACACCTCTACGATCAAAAAATGTTTTTTTATGGAGATTTCTCTCCTGCTTACATAATGTTTGTTAATTAGTAGGCAACATTTTGCTCTTTCCTTCACGTCACACTAAGCATGTGTTTGGTTTTTGGATAACAAGGGATGGGTTGAACATAACCTAGTTTTTTTTTGGGTCGGGTTGAACCCATCTCGCGTTTGGTTGGCAGGACGGTGATATCCCATGTTTTTTGTTTGGTTAGAGATAAATTGGAGGTGGGTTCAGATTTCTGACGCGTAGTTCCCACACGTCAGCCTCTTATCCCTTCTTCTTCCTTGGGTCCGATCTCTGCTCGTCACCGCGCGGCCGCCGCTGCTTGTCTCCACGCGGTCGGCCATGCTCCGTCAGCGCAGCTGCTTGAATCGGCCGCGCCGCCGCTTGATTTGGCCGCCGCGCCACCGCGCCGCAATGCCACACCTTGAATCGGTCACGCACGCAGACCGCATACGCATGACCGGAGCAACCGCTTGAATCGGCCCCTCTGCATGACCGCATACGCATGCGTAGCAGGCAGCGCTCCTCCACTCCCGCTGCTCCTCCGCGGAGGCGGTGCTCCTCCACTCCTGCTGCTCCTCCGCGCAGGCGGTGCTCCTCCACTCCCGCACTCCCGCTACTCCTCCGCTGCGTTGCCAGGGCCTCGCGCTGCGGCTCGCCAAGTCCCGCACTGCAAGCCTCGCACGCGGCTTGCCGGCCTTTCGCCGTCGCGCCGCCATGTTCGTGAGGGGCTCGCCGGCCCAAAGCAGCCACGCGGGCGAGAGCTAGGTCGGAGCGGTCCACTCGATCTCGACGGATTGGGGCTGACCCGCATCTAGTGTGGATATTCCCCTACGGGGTTGGGCCCAGTTTTGCTAGTCTCCAACCAAACGGCTTGAAATCTAGGTCCAATCCACTCCGACCTAGTACAACCCACAATCCAAACACATGCTAAATGAGAGGTGACATCTTTGTCTTGGGCTCTTCTTCTAGACGTCAGGTCATCTACGTCGTCATATCAATTGAGATGCGACACGATTGCTCATTGCAGTTGCAAATTGATTTACTAAACACCTTTCTTATTCATAATCAGCGTACAAGTACACGCATATATATGACCCGGCGCCTACAAATAATTTTTTTTTCTTGACTTGACCTGGAGTAAATTATTGGACATGATTGGTAAATCGATTAGGCACCTCTAACTCTAATTCAAAGCCAGACTACACTCCATATAACATTTCAACATCTAGAAGGGGATGCGAATACGAAATATTTCCACTTGGTAGCTAATGGCAGGCACAGGAAAACACGAATTTTCCAGTTAGATCAGGAAGAAGGGGTAATTCATGGTGAAGAAGAGCTGAAAATATATATCACAAAATATTATAAGAACTTGTTTGGCTCAACTTCTAGCCCTCCCGTGATGATTGCTGAATCACACTGAGATGACATACCCCAAGTATCTAACGAGGAAAATGAGCTGTTAGTTGCACAGTTTTCGCAAGAAGAGGTTAGGGAGGCTTTATTTCAAATGAAACATAACACCGCGCCAGGTTAAAAGCTCTAGTTTGGTTTTGGTAAATTGATGAAACTCTAAGTGCTAACCCATTGCTCTAAGTGATCATGAGATAGGGTAGTACATTCCAAGTGGTGGAGCAAATGGATGAAGATCATGATGATGGTGGAGGTCATGGTGATGATGAAGTACTCGGACTTGGAAAAGAAGAAAGAGAAAAACAAAATGGGTTCAAAGCAAATGTGATATCCATAGGGCCATTTTGTTTTGGTGATCGAGATACTTCCTGTTCGCTTGTCTTATAATCAGTACTTTTTTGCTTGTTTTTTCAGCCGGAACAGTGTTTTTCTCTCACAAGTCACAACAAAATCAACAAACAGTACTTTCAGCCATGGCTTATCAGCCAAGCTAACGGGGCTTTAGTGAGTGTGATCACACTTAGAATAGATAGCCGTAATATTAAGAGGGGTGAAACTCGACGTGAATTGCGGTCATCAAAGTGCCACTAGATGTTCTAATTCATTGCATAGACATTTAGATTCTAGTGAGTGCTAACGCCCTTGAAAATGCTTGTGAAAATATGCGAACATACGTGCATAAGGTGATACACTTGGTAGTTAGCACTTTTGAGCAAGGGTGGCAAAGTTTGTGAAGTGGAGGAGGTGTTTCATGATGACCGGACCCTGCGGGGTGCGTCCGGTCAACATGGCGAAGAAAGGCGCGGCCTCGGGTCTTGACCGGACCCTGGTGGAGGCACACGACCGAACGCGCAGGGCCTGCATCCGGTCGCAGGTGACGTAAGCTGACGTGGTGCTCTAGAGTTGCCCATAGAGGACCAGACTCGGGGTAACGTCCGATCACTCGTGAACGGACGCGTCCAGTCGCGTAAAAACCTCTCTGGTGCCATTCTAGAGTCGACTGGACTGGGCGTGGTGGCAAGTCCGGTCATCTCCTCAGTGCGTCAGGTCATGGCGTTAGGTGCGCGGGCGAGCAGGCGAGCGGACGCGGTCGCGGTGCGTCCGATCTCGGCGCGCTACGTCTAGTCGTCACTTAAGCGTTGGCGCGGAGTTGATTGACCGTTGGAGATCGACGGGCGATGTTGAATCGCGGGGACATGCGGCGCTCATCCAGCAACCAGACGTTGGGTGGCGCGCGTCCGGTCTATCCGACCGGTGCGTCCGGTCAGTATGCAGGGGGCTGCCCCTTAAGCCCAATGGCTCTATTTCGTGGGGGCTTCTATTTAAGCCCCATGGCCGGTTCTTGCTCACTCTCTTGGCTATTTCTATTGAGAATACATCCTAGTGAGCATAGCCAACACTCTCTAACTTACCTTGCTTGATTGGATCATCATCTAGTGAGATTTGAGAGCATCCAAGTGCATTGCTTTGAGTGATTGCATCTAGAGGCACTTGGTGATTATGTTTCGCTATGGGATTCGCTTGTTACTCTTGGTGGTTGCCGTCACCTAGACGGCTTGGTGCAGCGAGGATCATCGAGCGGAGGAAGGTGATTGTCTCCGGCTCTGATCGTAATGATTGTGAGGAGTTCTTGACCTTTCCCCGGCGGAGAGCCAAAAGGTACTCTAGTGGATTGCTCATAGCTTATGAATCCCCATCTTGTGTTGGTTGTACGGCACCCGATTGCGCGTTAGGCGTGTGATGCCTATTAGCACGTGAACCTCCAAGTGGGTGAATTGCTACAACGAGGACACAACTTGCTAGCAAGCAAGTGAATCTCGGGGATAAATCATTGTGCCATCATTGTCTTTGGGTTTCTCTTGTGATTGATTGACTATCTCTTGCCACAGCGGTATAAACATCTCTACCTCTCTTGTATTTATTTTCCTAGTGTAGCTAAGCTCTTTAGTGTAACTAGTTTTGAGAGCTAGCTTGTGTCTTGTCTAGTGGTTAGTGAGGCTCTTTAGTTAGTCTTTGAGAGCTCACTAACTTACAGAGTAGTGACTTTGCCTCTTGTCTGAATTAGAGATCATAGCAACTAGAATTGTGGATAAGAGGCTTGCATTTTTAGTATGCTTGCGCAACACTCGCTTCACCATTTATTTGTCTAACCACTTGGCTTAAGTGTTGTTGTAGAAATTTTTAATAGGCTATTCACCCCCGATCTAGCCATTAGGACCTTTCAAGTGGTATCAGAGCAGTGGTCATCATAATTTGAGGCTTAACAACCTTCGGTGTTAAAATGGCTCAAATCAACAACACAAAAAAGCCACCCCAATTTGATGGCTCAAATTATCCATATTGGAAGGCAAAGATGACCACCTATATCAAGTTAATCAATGGAAAGGTGTGGAAGCAGGAAGGTGGTGGAGACCAAATTTGAGGTAGCCGATCCGGAGAATCCCACCATGGCCGAAGAGATGTCGCTCTAAAACAATGACATTACTCTTAGTGCCATTCATGATGCTTTGGATGAGAGAACATTTGAGCAAATCAAGAACATTGAGATAGCTCATGATGCATGGAAGAAGTTGGAGGAATCATTTGAGGGCACTCAAGCGGTGAAAGGTGCCAAGGCATATATTCTCAAGGAGAAATTTGCAAGCTTCAAGATGAAAGAAGATGAGAGTGTACCGGAGATGTTTCATAGGCTCTAAGTGCTAGTCAATGATCTTAAAGAACTTGGTGAAGAAGTGAAGGACAAGGACTTCTCCCACAAGTTCTTGAGATACTTACCATCAAGATTTAGCACATTGGTCACTATTCTAGTGAGGAGTGGTTTGGACACCATGACACCAAACCAAGTGTTGGGAGATGTGATGACCGATGACACATATAGAGATGATGATAAGAAGGATGAGAAGAAGAAGAGTGTGGTATTCAAGGCCACATCATTATCCAAGGGCAAGGCCAAGCAAGACACATCAAGTGAAGATGAAGGTTCATTTTCTTGGGATGATGAAGATGATGAGAAGATGGCTCTCTTTTGTGAAGAGGTTTGGCAAATTCATGGTGAAGAAGGGCTATCATGCAAGAAGAAAGAAATCATCATCTAGGAACAAGGAAGAAGCAAGAAGGTGCTTCAAGTGCAATAGGATCATCTCATTGCGGAATGCCCATACAATAGTGACAATGATGATGACAACAAGAAGAGCAAGAAGAAGGACAAAAAAAAAAGAAAGAGAAGAAGAACAAGATGACCTTCAAGAAGAAGAAGAAGGGTGGTTCATATGTGGTCACTTGGGATAGTGATGCTTCCTCAAGTGATGACGATGATAGTGATGATGACAAGACCACCAAAAAGAAGGCTCTTGCAAGCATTGCCATAAATGAGAAGCCTTCTCTCTTTGACACTCCATCAACATGCTTCATGGCTAAGGCCACTAAGGTACAATTCGATGAAGAGTGTGATGAAAACAACAATGAAAATGAAAATGAAAATGAAAGTGATGATGATGATGAACCGACTAAAGATGAACTATTTGACATGTTAGAAGATGCTAAGACTCACTTTGACATCAAGAGAAGGGAATGCAAAGACTTGCGTAAGGAACTAAAAGCCCTTAAGCAAGCCTTTGATGAGCTCATTGCTACTCATGAGAGGCTAGAGGAAGCCTAGGAGAAGCTTGGCAAGGCTCACAAGGAGCTTGAAAAGGCTCATTCCACTCTTCTTGAGCAAAATGAGAAGGAGCATGTTACAACATATGAAGTGGGCTTAACTTGTGACATAATTGATGAATCTTTCTATAAGCCTATTATTGTTGCTTCCACTAACCCTTTTTGTAGTACTTTCACTTCTACCTCATCTAGTAGTGATGGTTTCACTTGTGATGCCTCACTAATGGTTGAGAATGAGACTCTCAAGAAGGAGGTCAATGGGCTCAGTCGTGCCCTAGGCAAGGCCTATGGTGGTGAGGACCACTTGCTTATGTGCTTGGGTAGCCAAAGAGCATCTCTCTACAAAGAGGGATTGGGCTATACCCCCAAGAAAGGCAAGGCCGCCTTTGCTCTTCACAAGACTAGTTTTGTAAAGAACAATGGCCGGTATTGCTATAGTTGTAAGCAAGTTGGCCACAAAGAGCATGATTGCAAGAACAAGAAATCACATGTTAATGTATCCTCAATTAAGTTTGAATCTTGTTACTTGCTTACCAAGGGTGCTAATGGTGTGAAGGCTAAGTTTGTTGGTATATCCTTGTTGGGCCCAAAGAAGAAGGCCATTTGGGTTCCAAAGAGCTTAGTGACTAACCTTCAAGGACCCCAACAAGTTTGGGTACCTAAAAGGAATTGATCTTCTTTTGTAGGTCAATTATAAAACCGAAGGAAGACATTGGGTTCTTAATAGTGGGTGCACTCAACACATGACCGGTGATGCAAGAATGTTCAACTCAATCAACAACAATGATAGCAATGGTTATGATTGTTGGTATTTTTAAACGCACACAGATAAATCCGTAAGCACACGGGTACCGCGGTAGTTTTCACACGGGAGTATTCCAAGGTATCATATTTATCCACAGGGAAACAATGGTTAAAGAAGTTGATAGTTCACCATCATGTATCTACTCACTAGTATACCAACTTAACTAAAGTGGGGGTAGGTGTTGATGATGATAAGAGTTATGAATAATAACACACATAGGAGAATTCCATGGTATATAAATGAGTAGTCTAGCTAAATTGAGAGGACGACGGTTGAGTTCAAGGTTCCTAAATACTTCTCTATTACTTCGGTTCTATTCTAGTTTAGACTAGAGGGTACAACTAAAGCATGGGTAGATATAGCGATCACACACAATAGCACTTTGGGACATCAGAACACTAGCCATAGAAAAGGGATGAGAAAGGGACTAGGAAGCTCCAACTATGGTCCTACAAACACCAACCCAAACGTGGTGGACTACATCGACCATCAGGGCTGTCACCACCTAGGGCTACCACAACTATCCGCGGGGTTAGGTACAATCTCAGGTTACTCATAGTTTAGACACCACGTCTACACTACTAATTACTACTCTAATCACATAATAACTAGAGCAATCGATGCGAGCGGAGATCCCATGCTAAGGTATGATAACTATACTAACCATACACATGAAAGACATAAAAGTGAATAGAGAAGATAACTATATTAAAGCATAAGTCTTGCAAAAATAAGATACAAAGATATACTCGACCTCCGTAGATTTCTCCAAAACTCGAGCATGGCTCAACTCTCCCTAACTCTTGACTAGAGCTATTCTACTTCTACATCTTGAGAGCTAGCTCTGATCCTGACGAGGAGGATATGAATTAGGGTTTTAGGCTCTTCTCAGGGAGGGGGGTAGGGGCTGCTATATATAAGCCAGAGGTAGAGTAGCGGCCAAGGAATCGAGGTGGAGTAATAGGTAAGGACTCTAGGAGGAGTATGGGGCAAGGAATTGCCATGTCATCGATCCACGTCAACTCTCCCGACCACTGTTGGATGAACCGACCTAAAACCTCCTTAGAATCAATGGTGTAGATCGTAGGAAGGAGTGAGCGGCAGTGGAGGGTGATGGGCCACCCCCATGGGTCGGGCGGCCTCCCTAGTGGGCCAGCCGGCCCACTATGGTGCTAGGTGGGCTCCTCCTTCTGGTGGTGAGGCTTGGGCTCCGTCTTGAGTAGACTTTCATAGGTGTCGCGGGTAGAATCACTTCTTGATGTCGGTTTGCTTGTTTGGAGTGTATGACTGTGGTCCCGGGAGTTGTTTTCATTGATGATTACATTTATGCCCTTATACATGTTTAATTAACGGTTTATAATGGTTGTTAACTACCATAAAAAATGATAGTATCACATTTGGTGATAATGACAAAGGCAAGGTCAAAGGGCTTGGTATGATTACAATATCCAATGACTTGAGCATATCCAATGTGTTGCTAGTTGAGAGCTTGAACTTCAATTTGCTATCCGTGGCTCAATTGTGTGATCTTGGATTTAAGTGCATATTTGGAGTAGATGATGTAGAGATCATAAGTGTAGATGGCTCTAATTTGATCTTCAAAGGCTTTAGATATGAGAATCTATACTTGATTGATTTCAATGCTAGTGAAACTCAATTGTCAACTTTCTTGTTCACTAAGTCTAGCATGGGTTGGTTATGACATAGAAGGCTTGGTCATGTTGGAATGAAACAATTGAATAGATTAATTAAGCATGATCTAGTTAGAGACTTGAAAGATGTGGTATTTGAGAAGGATAAGCTTTGTAGCTCTTGTCAAGCCGGAAAACAAGTTGGAAACACCCATTCTAAGAAGAGAATAATGAGTACTAGCAAGGCATTTGAGTTGTTGCACATGAATTTATTTGGGCCAACCCAATACATTAGCATCGGTGGAAACAAATATGGATTTGTGATAGTGGATGACTATAATAGATACACTTGGGCATTTTTTCTAGTGGACAAAAGTGATGTGTTTGTAACTTTCAAATCATTTGTCAAGGGCATTCACAATGAGTTTGAAACAACCATCAAGAGAGTTAGAAGTAACAATGGTAGTGAGTTCAAGAACACTTGAATTGATGAGTTGTGTGATGATTTTGGAATTAGACATCAATTCTCGGCCAAGTACACTCCATAATCAAATAGCCTTGTTGAGAGGAAGAATAGAACACTTATTGATATGGTAAGGTCTATGCTTAGTGAGTACAATGTGAGTCATTCTTTTTGGGCCAAAGCAATCAACACGGCTTGCTATTGTAGCAACCGACTCTATTGTCACCCATTGAAAGAGAAGACACCTTATGAGCTCTTGAATGGTAGAAAGCCCAATATTGCATACTTTCAGGTTTTTGGTTGTAAATGCTGCATACTGAAGAAAGGCACTAGATGGAGCAAGTTCAACAAGAAATGTGATGAAGGATTCTTGCTTGGATACTCAACCACTAGCAAAGCATATAGAGTTTGGAATTTGACAAGTGGTACTCTTGAGGAAGTTCATGATGTTGAATTTAATGAAACCAAGGGTTCCCAAGATGAAAATGAGAATCTTGATGATGTTAGAGGCATTCAACTTTCAGATGCCATGAAGGACATAGATGTTGGTGAATTAAGGCCTAGACAAGTAATAGATGAAGAAGATGATCAAGTGCACGTGCTCTCTAACTCAAATGTGCAAGATGATACAAATCAAGCTAGTTCATCATCTCAAGTGCAAGATCAACAAATGACTAGTACATCATCACAACCGAATGATCAAGCAAGTGCAAGCAATCAAGTTCCAATACTCCAACCAACCAATATTGCAAAAGATCATCCATTAGACACTATAATTGGAGATATTTCTAGAGGTGTACAAACAAGATCAAGATTGGCATCATTTTGTGAGTATTTCTCATTTGTATCATTCATTGAACCAAAGAAGATAGAAGAAGCTTTGAGAGATGTTGATTGGGTAAATGCTATGCATGAAGAGTTGAACAACTTCACAAGAAATTAAGTATATGAACTAGTTGAGAGACCAAAGAACCATAGTGTGATTGGAACCAAATGGGTCTTTAGAAAACAAGTAAGATTAAGATGGGATAGTAGTAAGGAACAAAGCAAGATTTGTAGCACAAGGTTACACTCAAGTTCAAGGTCTTGACTTTGGTGAAACATATGCCCTGGTTGCTAGATTGGAAGCAATTAGGATCTTGTTAGCCTATGCTTGTGCCCACAACTTCAAGCTCTATCAAATGGATGTCAAGAGTGTATTTCTCAATGGTTACATCAATGAAGAAGTATATGTTGAGCAACCTCCTGGTTTTGAAGATGACAAGAAGCCCAACTATGTGTACAAGTTGAAGAAGGCATTGTATGGTTTAAAGCAAGCACCAAGAGCATGGTATGAGAGGTTGAGGGACTTTCTCCTCTCTAAAGAGTTCATTATGGGAAAGGTTGACACCACTCTTTTCACCAAAAAGATTGGCAAGGACTTGTTTGTGTTGCAAATATATGTAGATGACATTATCTTTGGATCAACCAACCAAGACTATTGTGAAGAGTTTGGAAAGATGATGGCTAATGAGTTTGAGATGTCCATGATTGGAGAGTTGAGTTACTTCCTTGGTCTTCAAATCAAGCAAATGAAGAATGGTGGTACATTTGTGAGTCAAGGCAAGTATATCAAAGACATGCTCAAGAAGTTTGGTATGAATGAAGTAAAGCCAATTAGTACACCCATGGGAACAAATGGCAATTTAGATAGTGATGCAAGTGGCAACATGGTGTATCAAAAGTTGTATCGCTCTATGATTGGAAGCCTACTCTATGTGACCGCATCAAGGCCGGATGTCATGTTTAGTGTATGCATGTGTGCAAGATTCCAAGCCTCACCAAGAGAAAGTCATTTGAAGGCAACAAAGAGAATATTGAGGCACTTGAAGCATACACAAAATATTGGTTTGTGGTATCCCAAAGGTGTAAAGTTTGAGCTAGATGGTTACTCTAACTCGGATTATGCGGGATGCAAAGTTGAGAGAAAGAGCACATCAGGCACTTGTCAACTATTGGGAAGATCACTAGTATCTTGGTCATCAAAGAAGCAAAATAATGTTGCATTATCAACCACCGAAGCCGAATACATATCCGCCGGTAGTTGTTGTGCACAAATTCTTTGGATGAAGGCCACTTTGAATGATTTTAGAATCAAGTTCAACCAAGTGCCATTGCTATGTGACAATGAGAGTGCTATCAAGCTCACCAACAATCCGATTCAACATGCAAGAACAAAGCACATTGATGTCCGCCACCATTTCATAAGAGATCATCAACAAAAGGGGACATTTGCATTGAGAGTGTGGGCACCAAGATCAACTTGCTGACATATTCACCAAGCCACTTGATGAGAAGAGGTTTTGCAAGCTAAGGAATGAGTTGAACATATTGGATTTCTCAAATATATGTTAATGCATCCCCCACTTATATGACATGCCTCTCCTTCGAGCAATCCAAGGTAAAAATTGTGTGGCATGGCATACATTCTTTATTAAGGACTTGTTTAGTGCATCTAGTCATTTCTTACATGTTTTAGGCTCATTCATGAAAATCAAATGAACTTGATGCTTGTATTGTACCACTATTGCTTCTATGTTTGACTTAATCTAGTGGTAGCGTATAACATGTTTGTGAGCTTGTGAACCTAGTGTTTGATCTAGAAATTGAAATATAAGTGTTTAACTCAACATGGTCAAGATAACCCTTGAAATGAGGTGTGAAGAATCTTGATCAAACCGAGTTAAATATCTTTGGCAAGTGTTCTAGATTGAACCAACTTTGGGAAAATGATTCTCACCCCATTGATTGACTTTGATAATCTTAACTATCTAAAATTGAACCTTTGTGGTCATTGATGACAAAGGGGGAGAAATTGTACAAAGATAAGGTTAAATGACAAAGGGGAAGAACTTTGACATAAAGGGAGAAATATAAAAGTAAGGGGATCAATTAAAATTTGAGCACACAAGTAGGGGAGCAAGCTCATAGACTTGGTTGATGAATTTGAATGTGCATTTACATATGCTTGCTTGCATTTGTCAAGTTTAAATTCAATATACATGCTTGTGTGGTGTATGCTAGTTGTAAGCTTGAATGATGAAATAAAAAACTAGCATGCATAGGATGTTTAGCTAGACACTTTCTTTTGCTTTAACAAGTGGTACTAGAACCTTGCTTCTAATGTTGATCTCACGAGGTATCTAGTGTTTGTGATTTCAAGTGGTATCTAGCAAACCATGGTGCTAAGGATGGTATTATTGGTGCACTCCGATTGGTATCACGCTTCAAAGGTCCATCTCTTACACCTTAGCATCATTTGGTAGACATTGCTTTCCCACATTTCCTATCTATGCATATGTGCAAGCTTCAATCCAAACTCTTAGCACATATGTAGGGGGAGCTAATGCTACCAATTCAGGTTCATGAAACTTGTCCAAATCCTTTACACATGGTAAAAATGTTTGGGCAAGTAACATGGGTTCAAATTGATTTCAATTCATATCTTTGTGGAAGGATTGTCATCAATTACCAAAAAGGTGGAGATTGAAAGCTCTAGTTTGGTTTTGGTGAATTGATAAAACCCTAAGTGCTAACCCATTGCTCTAAGTAATCATGAGATAGGGTAGCACATTCTAAGTGGTGGAGCTAATGGATGAAGATCATGATGATGGTGGAGGTCATGGTGATGATCAAGTGCTCGGACTTGAAAAAGAAGAAAGAGAAAAACAAAATGGGCTCAAGGCAAAGGTGATATCCATAGTGTCGTTGTTTCGAATAAATACCAATGAGTAAATTTATGTTATTGCGTGTCTGGCTCGGATGGTGTGCTAAAAAGACACAAGGTTTATATTAGTTCGAGCAGAATGTCCCTACGTCCAGTTCGTGGCTGCTGATCGTGTTATTAGCACTGAAAAGTTGTAGTAGGGGTTACAAACGGGCGAGAGAGGGACAGGTCCCAAGTCTCTGATGGAAAGGTCGAATGGGTGCTGAGAGCTTGGCTACTGCTCAGCTATGCATTCGAGGTTCGGTGCTAGTGGTTCTTGTGTGATGTGGTGAAATCGATCCCCTTAGTGGGGTGCCCTGCTTTCCCTTTTATAGGCTAAGGGAGAGGAGGGATTACAGATGGGAGAAAAAAGAAGAAAAACCAGAGGCAAAGGAGATCCTTCAAAGGTGTCGGGTCTTCCTTTTCCTCTGTGTGGGCCCCGCTGACATGGCAGGCGGTGCCAGGGATAGCTCCACGCTGGGTGCATGTCCGCTGATCTTGATAGGGCCGTGCTAGGCATCTGTCCGCTGACAATGCCATGTCCTGTCATTGTCAGCAAGTTGTCATGTCCCATCCCACCTTGGCGAGCGCCGTGGTGGACCAGGGTGTTGATCCACGGCCATACAGGGAGCGGACGACACAGTGACCGCACGTCCGTTACTGTAAGTGATGTGAGTTTCCTCCTGGACCATAGTGGTTGTCGTGAGCTTCCGTCAGGATCCGTGCCCGAGGGCAAATGGCGGCGCCCACAACACTGTAAGACAAATGTCGGTGCCTACAACACTGTTTGGGCTCTGACATGCCTGGAAGGTCTCAAAGCACCCTTCTTGTCATATCTTGATGGTACTTTCCTACAGGCGTGCAGGGTATGGTCCTTGGTATTGCGGTTGACTTGAGTGCCCTGCCTTATCTGCGCGTGTCGTTAGGAAGGAGTCGCGCGCAGATGTCGGGCGAGGCGGAGCCACCCCTCGAGGGTTGGGCGAGGCGGAGACAACCCTTAGATGTCGAGCGAGGTGGAGCCAACCCTCGAGCCACCCCTCAAGGGTCGGGCGAGGCGGAGCCACCCCTCAGGGGTCGGGTGAGGCAGAGACAGCTCTCATATGTTGGGCGAGGCAGAGCCAACCCTCGGGGGTCAGGTGAGGCGGAGCCTGTCCTCAGACGTCAGGTGAGGCGGAGCCATCCTTCAGACGTCGGGCGAGGCGGAGCCATCCTTCAGACGTCGGGCGAGGTAGAGCCAACCCTCGGGGGTCGGGCGAGGCGGAGCCAACTCGCAGACGTTGGGCGAGGCGGAGCCATCCCTTGGGAGTCAGTCTGAGGCATTCCCAACCCTTAGGGGTCGGACAATTGGACAAAACGGAGCCTACGGCCTTGGTGGTTTGGATGAGGCGAGGCCCACTAGGAAATGTAGTCGTGTTCTTGATCGCTCTGACGAATTAGCGTTGATGTGTATCAACTCCTCTTCTTTGGGTACCCTAGTATTGGTCCCCGACACATAGGGCTATTTTATTTTGGTGATCGAGACACTTAATGAGTGTGATCACATTTAGGATAGATAGCCGTACTATTAAGAGGGGTGAAACTCGATGTGAATTGCGGTCATCAAAGTGCCACTAGATGTTCTAATTCATTGCATATGCATTTAGATAATAGTGAGTGCTAACGCCCTTGAAAATGTTTGTGAAAATATGCTAACACAGGTGCACAAGGTGATACACTTGGTGGTTGGCACTTTTGAAAATATGCTAACTCCTCCGCTACGTTGCTAGGGCCTCGCGCTGCGGCTCGCCAAGTCCCGCACTGCAAGCCTCGCACGCGGCTTGCCGGCCTTTTGCCATCACGACCGCGCGGGCGAGAACTAGGTCAGAGCGGTCCACTCGATTTCGACGGATTGGGGCTGACCCGCATCTACTGTGGATATTCCCCTACCGGGTTGGACCCAGTTTTGCTAGTCTCCAACCAAACACCTTGAAATCTAGGTCCAATCCACTCCAACCTAGTACAACCCACGATCCAAACACATGCTAAATGAGAGGTGACATCTTTGTCTTGGGCTCTTCTTCTAGACGTCAGGTCATCTATGTCGTCATATCATTTGAGATGTGACACGATTGCTCATTGCAGTTGCAAATTGATTTACTAAACACCTTTCTTATTCATAACCAGCGTACAAGTACATGCATATATATGACCCGGCGCCTACAAATAATTTTTTTTCTTGACTTGACCTAGGGTAAATTATTGGACATGATTGGTAAATCGATTAGGCACCTCTAACTCTAATTCAAAGCCAGACTACACTCCATAACATTTCAACATCTAGAAGGGGATGCGAATACAAAATATTTCCACTTGGTAGCTAATGGCAAGCACAGGAAAACGCAAATTTTCCAGTTAGATCGGGAAGAAGGGGTAATTCATGGTGAATAAGAGCTGAAAATATATATCACAAAATATTATAAGAACTTGTTTGGCCCAACTTCTAGCCCTCCTGTGATATTGCTCAATCACACTGAGATGACATACCCCAAGTATTTAACGAGGAAAATGAGCCGTTAGTTGCATAGTTTTCAGAAGAAGAGGTTAGGGAGGCTTTATTTCAAATGAAAAGTAACACCGCGCCAGGTTAAAAGCTCTAGTTTGGTTTTGGTAAATTGATGAAACCCTAAGTGCTAACCCATTGCTCTAAGTGATCATGAGATAGGGTAGCACATTCCAAGTGGTGAAGCAAATGGATGATGATCATGATGATGGTGGAGGCCATGGTGATGATGAAGTGCTGGCGCGGAGTTTGTTGACCATTGGAGACCGACGGGCGCTGTTGAATCGGGGGACACGCGGCGCTCATCCAGCGACCAGACGTTGGGTGGCGTGCGTCCGGTCGATCCGACCGGCGCATCCGGTCAGTACGCAGGGGCTGCCCCTTAAGCCCAATGGCTCTATTTCGTGGGGGCTCTATTTAAGCCTCATGGCCGGCTCTTGCTCACTCTCTTGGCCATTTCTATTGAGAATACATCCTAGTGAGCATAGCCAACACTCTCTAACTCACCTTGCTTGATTGGATCATCATCTAGTGAGATTTGAGAGCATCCAAGTGCATTGCTTTGAGTGATTGCATCTAGAGGCACTTGGTGATTGTGTTTCCCTGTGGGATTCGCTTGTTACTCTTGGTGGTTGCCGTCACCTAGATGGCTTGGTGTAGCGAGGATCGTCGAGCGAAGGAAGGTGATTGTCTCCGGCTCCGATCCTAATGATTGTGAGGAGTTCTTGACCTTTCCTCGACGGAGAGCTAAAAGGTACTCTAGTGGATTTCTCGTAGCTTATGGATCCCCATCTTGTGTTGGTTGTACGGCACCCGATTGCGCGTTAGGCGTGTGATGCCTATTAGCGCGTGAACCTCCATGTGGGTGAATTGCTACAACGAGGACACAACTTGCTGGCAAGCAAGTGAACCTCGGGGATAAATCATTGTGCCATCATTGTCTCCTGGTTTCTCTTGTGATTGATTGACTATCTCTTTCCACAGCGGTATAAACATCTCTACCTCTCTTGTATTTACTTTCCTAGTGTAGCTAAGCTCTTTAGTGTAACTAGTTTTGAAAGCTAGCTTGTGTCTTGTCTAGTTGTTAGTGAGGCTCTTTAGTTAGTCTTTGAGAGCTCACTAACTTACACATCATAGCAACTAGAATTGTGGATAAGAGGCTTGCATTTTTAGTATGCTTGCGCAACACTCGCTTCGCCGTTTATTTGTCTAACCACTTGGCTTAAGTGTTGTTGTAGAAATTTTTAATAGGCTATTCACCCCCTCTAGCCATTAGGACCTTTCACAGGTCCAGATGGTTTCCTTTCTGAGTTCTATCATGTCTTCTAGATGATAATAAAAAGATGACTTGTTAGCACTCTTTAGGGAATTCCACTATGGATTGTTACCTCTCCATAGCCTCAACTTTGGGACTATAATCCTTTTGCCAAAAAGTAAAGATGCGAGCAAAATTCGGCAATACAGACCGATATGTTTGCTTAATGTTAGCTTGAAAATCTTTACCAAAGTGCTTACCAACAAAGTCATAAAATTGTAGATAAAATAATTAGGCCATCCCTCCAGACGGCCTTCATTCCTGGTAGAAATATTATGGAGGGGGCAGTGATTCTCCATGAGACACTACACGAACTCCACACTCAGAAAAAGATGGAGTGATTTTTAAGATCGATTTTGAGAAGGCCTATGACAAAGTAAATTGGAACTTTTTGCAACAGGCTCTTAGACTAAAAGGTTTTCATCCAACTTGGTGTGAATGGATTAAGATTGTGGTTCAAGGGGGAAATGTAGGAACTAAAATAAATGATCATTTGGGACCTTACTTCCGGACCCAGAAAGGTCTCAAGCAAGGAGACCATTTATCTCCAATCCTGTTCAACATAGTGGTAGACATGTTGACAATTATTTTAAATAGGGCCAAACAGGAGGGTCTTATTAGGGGAATAATCCCACGTCTAATTGATGATGGACTATCAATCTTGCAGTATGTTGATGATACAGTTATTTTTTTTAGATCACGACATCGACTTAGCAAAGAATATGAAATTGTTACTTTGTGTCTTTGAACAACTGTCTGGTCTAAAAATTAACTATCACAAAAGTGACATCTTCTGTTTTGGGTAGGCTAGAGAGTGTGAGGAACAATACTAGCAACTCTTTGATCGCAAACTAGGACAACTCCCCTTTAAGTACTTAGGCATTCCAATGCATGTTAGAAGATTATCGAATAAAGACTAGAAAGTGATAGAAGATAGAATCGAGAAAAAATTAAGCAGCTGGAAGGGTAAATTGTTGTCAGCTGGGGGTCATTTAGTCTTGATAAATTCTATTTTATCTAGTCTAGCGATGTTTATGATGTCTTTTTTTGAGATCCCTAGGGGTGTTCTAAAAAAATTGAATACTTCAGATCTAGATTTTTTTGGCAATATGATCAGGAAAAAAAGAAGTATAGGTTAGTCAAATGGCCTATTCTCCGCCAGCCAAAAGACCAAGGTGGAATGGGAATTATGAATTTAGAGCTGCAAAATAGGTGTCTGCTGAGTAAATGGCTGTTTAGTTATGTAATGAAGAAGGCATGTGGCAGGATTTGATTAAAAACAAATACCTAAAAAATAAAACGTTGAGCCAAGTTGAAAAGAAAGCAGGGGTTTCCTATTTTTGGGCTAGCCTTATGGGTGTCAAAGATCAGTTCATAAACCTGGGTCGGTTTAAATTAAATAATGGAACTCAAATCATTTTTTGGGAAGACAAGTGGTTGGGACACCAGGCATTTAAAACCCAATATCCAAACCTATATAATGTGGTGCGCAAAAAGCAGGCAACGGTAGCCGAGGTTCTGCAAACTACTCCTCTTAATGTGTCCTTCAGAAGGGCTTTGGTGGGAACAAAATTAACATAATGGCATAGCCTAGTTGCTAGTATTGTGCATGTTACGCTCAACAATATGCCAGATAGGTTTGTTTGGGGTTTACATAAAAATGGGACCTTTTCGGTGAATTCTATGTATAAGTTCCTTGTCAGCAATAGTTTGAAAGTCATGCAGGAGATATGGCAAATGAAGATACCCCTAAAAAGCAAAATCTTCACGTGGTTCCTGAAAAGGGGGGTAATTTTAACGAAGGATAATCTAGCAAGAAGGATTTGGAATGGTAGTAAAGTTTGTTGTTTTTGTAATAAACTTGAAACCATCCAACATCATTTCTTTGATTGTCATTATGCTCGTTTTCTCTGGCGTGCTGTTCATTGGGTGTTTGGTATTACCCCTCCAACAAGCGTATCTTACTTGTTTAGGGATGGTCAAAATTGGGCCGCCACAAACACAATTTGCTTGTTTTGACAGGAGCATCGGCCCTGTGTTGGGCAATCTGGCTCACAAGAAATGATTTCGTTTTTAACAAAAGCCAAAAACAAACTTTTTTGCTAGTACTATTCCGGGGGACATATTGGCTCCGATTCTGGACTCAATTACAGTGCTTAGATGAGCACAAGACTTCCATTGTGGAGGCATGTAGGCTTTTAGAGTCTAGTGCCATGTTTCTGTTTGCTTTGCATGGGTGGAGTTTCTCTTCTCGCCTTGGACATTAGGATTGGTACCCTGGTTTTATTTTAAGTGTGAGTTTATAATAATTGGTCTAACTTTTGTTTCCATTATCTAAAAAAGAATAGAGGTGGGAACTGTATTGGGCATACGCAACCCTCTAAATCAGTGGAGTCCACATTACCTCCCTCAATTTTTGCGAAAGTCTGTTTTTTCTTTCTGAACTCTAAAACCGGGTAAACCACCTCTCTGAACTTTTAAAACCGTTCGTTTTACTTCCCTAATCGGTTATAAGCGGTTTTCAAAGGCGGCTTTGTCTTTTTTTATTTGTTTGGGCTGAATTTTCAAAAAATCATAATAAATCAAAGAAAAATCATAAAATGGAAAATCTAATTTTGTTGGACTCCACATGAGTACATCTACACAGTGAACATATAATATGGTATGCTTGTCGGTGTTTCGTACAAGCACCGGCAAGTAAATTTATAGTAATGCGCGTTAGGCTCGGATGGTGCGCTAAAGGACACAAGATTTATACTGGTTCAGGCCGAATGTCCCTACGTCCAGTTTGTTGCTGCTCGTGTTATTAGCACCGTGAACGGTTTGTAGTAGGGGGTATAAACGATCGAGAGAGGGACTGGTCCCAAGTCTCTGATGGAAGGGTTGAAAGGAGGCCAAGAGCTTTGTAGCAGCTTGACTGTGTGTGTGTGTCTGGTGTTGTTCGGTCAAAAGTCCGTCCCTTTGATGGGAGAAGCGCATCCCCTTTTATAGATGAAGGGGCTGGCTTTACAAGGATGAGGGCTTTACCTAATCTTGTGGCTCACGTCTACGCGGCCTGGTTCTTCATTCTGATGAGTGCGAAGGAAGATAAGCACCTACAATACTGTCGACGCCTCTGTAGAATGTCAGGTTGGTTACAGAATGCTGCCCTGCGCAGGGTATGGGTTGCAGCACGGTGGTTTGACTTATGAGCCTCCCCAGCCTTGCTCCGCACGCCTTCTGGTTCCTATGAGTCTTTGTCGGAGGGAAGCGGGGTCGGGGTCTAGAGTAGCGCCGTGGGTAAGCTGTCCTGACTTGGTGGACCTGAGGGGTCGGGAAGCGGGCTCCGCTCCCTTGGGTCCATAGCGTGGCGACGGAAAATCCGTCGTTCGTGGGGATAACAAATTCTTTTCTGGAGCGTAGCGGTTGTCGTATATCTCTATCGGGTTCCGTGTCCCAGAGCTGAAGGCGGCGCCCACAACTCTACAGGGCGAGGAGCACGCACCTATAATACCTTTCGGGCTCTGTGGCGCCCGGAAGGGTCTAAAGCACCTGTCCCATCATTTCCTGGCAGTACTTTTCCTGCCAGGGCGCAGGGTATGGTCCTCGGAGCCATAGTTGACCCGAACGTCTTGTCTTGCCCAGTCCTTATCTCCTGGGCGAGACCGAGCCCGTCCCTCCGGGGTCGGGCGAGGCGGAGTCTATCCCTCAGCCCTCGGGCGAGACCGAGCCCGTCCCAAAGGCGTCGGGCGAGACGGAGACTAGTCCTGAGCCCTCGGGCGAGGCAGAGCTATCTTCAAAGGCGTCGGGCGAGGCGGAGTCTATCCCTCAGCCCTCGGGCGGGACCGAGCCCGTCCCAAAGGCGTCGGGCGAGACGAAGACTAGCCCTGAGCCCTCGGGCGAGGCAGAGCTATCTTCAAAGGCGTCGGGCGAGGCGGAACCAAACTCCTGTCATTCGAACAAGGGACGTAACGGCGCCCCTATCCGTCTAGAAGTTTTTAACGTTCGGTGGTTATTGGTTCCACCTTCTGGGGTACCCCGGTATTAGGTCCCCGACAATGCTTTAATATAAATTTTTTGCTATAACTTTAGATCTATGCTTTTCTGTAATTAATTCATAGCTGCAGTTTCTATGGTCCAATTATGGTGAAATTTTTATGGTGGACTAATTATTGTATGCTTGAACTATACTAAAAGTTTCATACTCGATGGATCATGTATATCTTAGTTATAGAGTTTAGGGAGAAAAAATAGACTTTCACAAAAATTGAAAAAGATAATGTGAACTTTTTTCTTGTAAAAGAGATTGGGTGTTGCGGATGGGCATGTAGCCTAGTGGTGAAGGCTCCAATGAGGAACCGTCCAGCGGGGGTTCGATCCCCCATCCCCTACCTGCCTTTCGTGAAGGCTGCAATGCTGCACTAAATGGTGCTTTCAAAAGGATCTGTCTAGCCATCAACTAGTTGTTTTAGCTCTTCTCTTCAACTGAATTTTTTCATGCACTTACATCATCTTCTAGTTATATTTACACCGTCTTATTACTATATTTACAATGATTTATTCAGTGTAATTTATTAAAGAAAGTGATGTAATTTGGGGATAACACAAGATCTTAGACAAATATATGCCAAATTTAAAAAAAAAAATTACAAAATTTTTTCTATGGATTCCAGATACCAGAGAAATATATATATATAATTGTTCACAAATATCATCAACTGTTCATAAACTTACAAATTTACAAATGGAGTAAGAGAAACAAAAAAAAAAACAGAACTGGTATGTCCAGCCCCGTTGCCCATGCAGTGTAAGTACGTCTAAAGACGACGATGAGTCACGCCTGCGTGTACGGAGACCATTTTCTTTCACCGTCATTTCATACGACGATGAGTCTGTGCCTAGCTTGCTTTTGTTTACGTCGACATGACATGCCTAGCTAGCTCTACTTTCTGCTCGCCAAGGCACGCGCGAGAGAGGCTCTGGCGTGTAGCTGTCCTGAGAGCACTCTCTCTCGGGCTCTCGGCCAGTTGGAGGAGCACACAAGACAGAGGCAAAGATACACCAGGAGGTCATTCATATCGGTAGAGCCCACTTCGTGGCTGAACACTGTTACGGGTTATATATTAGTTCGTGAAATTTGGAAATTTTTTGTTACCGTAGCACCTTCGTTTTTATTTAGCAATTAGTGTTCAATTATTGATTAATTAGGCTTAAAACGTTCGTCTCGCGATTTCCAACCAAACTGTGCAATTAGTTTTTTTTTCGTCTATATTTAATACTCCATACACGTATCGCAAGATTCGATGTGATGAGTACTATAGCACTTTTTGAAAAACTTTTTTTGGAACTAAACACAGCTATAAGAAAAAATTGATTGATTGGACCAGTTGATAGGCAGCCTTTCTGTTTCAGAGAGAGAGAGAGATCAGGTGTTTGAGGAGTATTAAGCCCCGTCTAGAGATAATTTGGGCCAAGAGCCCACAGCAAGGACGCAGGCAACTGGGAGGCGGATGGGCTTCATTAGGCCCGCAGCCACAGCCCACACCGGCAGGTGTAAAAGGTGCGCACGCGGCTGATGACTGATGTCGTTTGAAGCAAGTGGCTAGCTTTCAGTCACGTATAATGCGTACTGCGATATTTGTATCTTGTGTGTTGTGTGTCTCTTTTCAGTGAATGATACAGAGCTCTCATGTGTATTCTTTTCTACTCCCTCAGTTCTAAATTATAAATGCTTTAACTTTTCTTTATGTATCTAGACATAGCGTATATCTAGAAAAGCCAAAATATTTTATATTTAGAAGAGGGGCTAAATTGCTAACTTCAACATCAAATCAATGGTGAGATGTTAAATAGACATGTGGTTTGGATTTGTAGGGATTTATGGCTCATTGAATTTGTGTCAAACGGTGCCATCCACCCCTGCATATAAGGTTACCTCTTTACATGAATTTTCTATTTACTTATCATTTGCGTGTTTCAAGCAGGTTGTTGTTAGCAAAGTTGCCTCAGCTGTTGTAGCTGTTAGTTTTCTGTTGTACAAAAACACCTTCCTGGGGTTGTTGTTTGTCCAATCTAGACTTTCTTCTCTATCAATATAATCAGTAGTTCTACTGCTTAGTTGCTTTAAAACATCATTTGCTTGTGAGATAGATGAACTACAATTCATTAAGGGGAAATTTTGCTCCGGGACACCGTTATTATGTGTAATATATGCTGATACACACTTCTAACTCTTAAATATGTCCAATACCATTATGAAAACATGTATCTATACTCAGCCTTTAAAATAATGATTTATCTAACATCAGGAGAGTGAGAGGACATGGAATGTCTGTTTTACCCTCCACTTTGTCTTCTTCCTCCATCTCGCTCAATAGCATGAATGCACCCTAAGTACCTGGATTCATCAGGGAAATATATTACTTGTATGTGGGCCAAGTCGACATCTTGACACGAGTCGCGCTACTCCTGATAACAAGGGTTTGCATGTTCCAGGACCAATTCATCTTTTGTTTTGTTTTTGTTTTTGTCTTGTGTACTCCTGATAACAAGGCTCGCAGCTTGGCTTCGACAGAGGAGGGGCCCTGCCGCCGCCGCCATCGGTGGGGGCAGAGTAGGGGAGTCGCAGCCGGCTCAGACAGGGGAGGCGAGCGGGACTTCGCGGTCGGATCCGCCGGGAAAGAGCCACCTCTTCTCGCAGGGGAAGGGAGGGCGCCGCCGCAGGTGCTCTGGATGCCGTCGTCGCTGTCATGGGGACGTCCGCGAGGGGCTACGGCGCCGTCGCGACTGAAAGGGGTGGCTGCCGCTGCCGTTTCTCCTACGCGCTGCAAGATCCCATGAGTTTCTTCATCAACTTGTTTGTAGATTAGGAATCGGAGGGAACTAACCTGTAGATCGGTGGGGTAGGTAAACATGAACTCAGTGTGGCCGGGGTGGTCATCGCCGGTGATGGAGCGGCGCAGCAGCAGCAGCCGCCGCCGTCCTGGGGGAAGAAGGGCGCGTCGCGGGTGCGAGGATGCTGCCGCTGCACCAGATATTTTGACGGAAGGAGAGAGAAATTGGAATAGAAAAGAGAGAAGTAGGCTATATATGAGTGAATAGTAAGTGTTCCGGTTATCATGGGCCATTATTTACGTTTGCGGGTGATTACTACTCTTGTGGGCCTGTGAAATACGGTTAGCCTAGTTGGGAACAAAACATCCACGCCGGAGCTGCGGAGCTCCGCAGGCGCTCTCAATATTATTTATAGAGCGTAGGCTCCTAGATAGCAGTATATCTTTAGATTTAGAACATATATAGTCCGACGAAGTATGTGTAGATGGAGTATATCATAATACTAGACCATCTAGGATACTATATATGTATACTTAAAGTATATGATTATACTTATTTTATATGCTCCTATCATTGTATTATATAATATATTAAAAAATATGTGTTCTTTTTAAAAAAAAATCACACAGTAAAGATCTGGAGTATCTTAATATTAGCATGTCAACATACTCAAACTGATAAATAGACGTACATATACGCAACGTGATTTATTGATTATGGAAGTAACTACTCCTGTGAGTATATAAAATGCACCCTATATGATATTGGGAGCTTAGGGCTCCCAATAGCAAAAGGAAGCCCCAGCCCAAACTCCTGCAGGTCCAACCAAATCAAGAAGCTAGCCGGACCAGCCATCCAACCAAACCACCCACCTAGCCCGTTGGCCCACCACCGGCCCACTCGGCCCACCAGGCCCTATATAACTGCCCAAACCCTAATCCCCACCCATCCACATCTGGCCGCCACCTCCTGCCCCGCGTCGACCCCTACCCAAGCGCGCCCCGCCAGCCCTGGAGCGCCGCGGTCGCCCCCTGGAGCGCGCACCGCCATGCCTTGGAGCACCGACGGCTGGTGCGCGATGAGGTCGTCACGCCCAGGTACTGCGACGCTGACATCGACGGTGCCCTGCAGCGCGCGGCTGCACGCGGGGACAGCTCTGGCTCACGACGACAGCGGCGCGCGACGGACTAGGAGCGACGGCGCCAGATCTGGCAGCGAGGCCGCGGGGGCACCTCCTTGCTCTCCCCGGGCGCGCGGCCTCCTCCCTCCCGGCGGCGCACACGGCGGCCCTTGGAGGCAATGCGGACGGCCTCCTGGAGCCACCTGCCGGCCTCGCGCCCCGCGCCCCCTGGATCGTTGTCCCCCCGTCACTGGAGCGCCGCGGCCGCCCTCCTAGAGCACGCGCCGCCGGATCTGCCGACGAGGAGCGGCGGCTCCCCGGCTCCCCTTTCCACGACGACGAGCAGCGAGGCCGCCAGGGCACGTCCTTGCTCTCCACGGGCGTCATCCACTTCCCCTTCCTATCCCCACCGGCGGCGCATCCTGCATCTTGGCCACATGCGTGCCTGTGGCGAGTGCGTGACGAGGCTGGGGGACTAAGACGGTGACGGCGCCCTAGAGCTCATGGCCGCACGCAGGTACGGCTACGGTGGACGGCAACAGCAGCGCGCGGCTGACGAGGAGCGCAGCGGCAGATCTGGTGAAGGAGACGGCGATGGCGGGCGTGCGGTGGGGCAGTTGTGAGCTCGGCCACGTTGATGGTGACAGGCCGCAACGAGGATGACTAGGAGCTCGGATGTGGAGCAGGAGTACAAATTGCATGCTTGTGTTCTTTTTTTGTTTTCTATTGCAAGCTAGTTCAAGCTCATGCGATGCGCAATGAATTTTCAATGCAGTTTTGATTGAAACTTTTTATGCCTTGTATGAATAGGTGAAAGCTCTAGTTTGGTTTTGGTTAATTGATGAAACCCTAAGTGCTAACCTAGTTTATCAAAGTGATTATGAGATAGGTAGCACTACTCCAAGTGATGAAGCAATGTCGAAGATCATGACAATGGTGATGGCATGGTGATGGTCAAATGCTTGAACTTGGAAAAGAAGAAAGAGAAAAACAAAAGGCTCAAGGCAAAGGTAAAATTGTAGGAGCCATTTTATTTCGGTGATCAAGACACTTAGCGAGTGTGATCACATTTAGGATAGATAGTCGTACTATTAAGAGGAGTGAAACTCGTATCGAAATACGGTTATCAAAGTGCCACTAGATGCTCTAATTCATTGCATATGCATTTAGGATCTAGTGGAGTGCTAACACCCTTAAAAATGTTTGTGAAAATATGCTAACACATGTGCACATGGTGATACACTTGGTGGTTGGCACATTTAAGCAAGGGTGAAGAAGATAGAGTTGAAAAGGAGTTAGTCGCGCTGGTTTCAGTGCTACCGGACGTGTCCGGTATGGTGACCGGACACGTCCGGTATTTGGCGACGTACTGAGCGACCGGACACGTCCGGTGTGAATTAGCTAACACTGTGCTTGGCAGATCAGTCGATCGGATGCTGGCAGCGTCCGGTCCGGTGTGACCGGACGCGTCCGGTCGTCGGTGGATGCTTACTGTACTCGATCGGACGCTGAGGCTCAGCGTCCGGTAAGTTTCTATCAGACGCGTCCGGTCGGCCCTGGTGGCTTACTGGACTCGACCGGACTCGGTGGCTCAGCGTCCGGTCATCTGTGATTCAGCGTCCGGTCATAGGCGAATGGGCAGCAACAGCTATGATGGTTTGAACAGGACACGTGGCAGTCTAGGGGCTACCGGACACGTCCGGTATGCCGACCGGACGCGTACGGTATTCACGACTGGAGCATCTGGTGCTGTGTCCGGTCAGTTGGACTACAGCGTCCGGTCAGCCCGCGTTATGCCCAGTGAAGGGGTATAACGGCTCTATTTGATGGGGGCTTCTATTTAAAGCCCCATGGCTGGCTCAAGCTCTAACTCTTGCACATTTTCATTGACATAGCAACCTTGTGAGCTTAGCTAAAGCCCTCCCACTCATCTCCATCATTGATCCATCATCATTGTGAGATTGGGAGAGAATCCAAGTGTATTGCTTGAGTGATTGCATCTAGAGGCACTTGGTATTTGTGTTGCGCTGTGGATTTCGCTTGTTTCTCTTGGTGGTTGCCACCACCTAGACGGTTGGAGCAGCGGTGGAGGATTGGCATGAGTTGGTGATTGTTCGTGGCCATCTCCGGTGATTGTAAGGGGAGTTGTACCTTCCCCGGCGAAGTGCCGAAAGGTAACTCTAGTAAATTGCTTGTGTCATTGAGTTACGTCACTTGTGGGTCCGTTCTTGCGGTGTCCTATCATGTGGACAAGGTTTGTGAAACACCTCTTAGCCGCCGAACCACCAAGTGTTGGTCGACATAATGGGGACTAGCGTGTTGGCAAGCACGTGAACCTCGGGAGAAAAATCGGTTGTCTCTTGTCATTTGCATTCTCCCGGTGATTGGCTTAATCTTCATCTTGTGATTGGTTCATTCCACTACACGGCGGTATAACCATCCTACTCACTCATTTATATTCTTGCAAACTAGTTGTAGCAAGCTCTTTAGTGTAATTAGATTTGAGAGCTTGCTTTGCTATTTAAGTTTGCTTAGTGGAGCTCTTTAGAGTAGAAAGTTTGAGAGCTCTTAGTGAGTAGTATCATAGCAAGTTGTGTGTCTAGCTATCATTGCAACTAGAATTGTTGTATAGGTGGCTTACAACCCTTGTAGAGCTAGAGCAAGTTTGCATTTCACTATTTGTCTTACTAATCAAATTGCTCTAGTTGATTTGTAGAATCTTAAATAGGCTATTCACCCCCCCTCTAGCCATATTAGGACCTTTCAAGTGGTATCGAAGCCGTGGTCACCGATTGATTGAAGGCTTAACAACCTCGGTGTCAAATTATGGCTCAAGTTGTGTTCAACCATGTGGGGGGCAAACCACCATTTTTTGATGGCACATGCTATGGTTATTGGAAGAGAAAGATGAGAATGTATCTTGGTTCAATCAATGATCAAGAATGGGAAGTGACCGAGAATGACTATGCTATCATTGATCCCGATGATCCAACCAATCAAGATAAGATCAACAAGCAATGCAATACAATGGCTCTCAACACCATATACAACGCCATTGATTCCAAGGTGTTTGAGCAAATCAAGGATTGTGAAAGAGCAAATGAGGTGTGGAAGAGATTGGAGGAAACATATGAGGGCACACCGGCGGTGAAGAGTGCCAAGTTGTACATCCTCAAGGACAAGTTGACAAGTTTCAAGATGAAGGATGATGAGAGCATTCCGGAGATGTTCCATCGATTGCAAGTCATTGTCAACATCTTGAAGGTATTGGGAGAAAAGATCAAGGATGATGATGTCTCCCATCGATTCTTGATGTGCTTACCTCCAAGATTTGAGATGTTAAGATTGCTCATCATAAGAGGAGGATTGAAGGACATTACCCCCAACCAAGTACTAGGTGATGTCATGACACAAGAGACATACCGTGTGGAAAGGGAGGGGGATGACAAGAAGGAAGAAGAGGACAAGAACAACAAGAAGAAGAGTATAGCATTCAAGGCTAGCTCTTCATCATCCAAGAACAAGGGCAAGTCCAAGAAAGAATCAAGTGACGATGATGATCTTAGTGACATTGATGATGAAGCCATGGCCCTATTTGTGCGTAAGATGGGCAAATTCATGAAGAAGAAGGGCTATGGTGCAAGAAAGAGAAGAGATCACACCAAGAGCAAAGAATATGTGAGAAGATGCTTCAATTGCAAGAGCCCCGATCATGTTGTAGCAAATTGTCCCTACAATAGTGATAATGATGAAGATGAGAAGAAGAAGCACAAGAAAGATAAGAATAAAAAGAAGGAGAAGAAGGAGAAGAGAATGACCTTCCAAAAGAAGAAGAAGGGTGGAGGTTATGTGGTCACATGGGATAGTGATGGCTCTTCGGATAGTGATAGCTCTAGTGATGATGACAAGAAATCTATCAAGAGAGCACTAGCAAGCATCGCCATCAACAACAAGCCCTCCATCTTCGACACTCCATCGACATGCCTCATGGCAAAACCTACCAAGGTAAAATATGATGTGAGTGATGATGATGAATGTGAAAGTGATGCTTGTAGGAGTGATGATGATGATGATGAGGAGTACTCCAAGGAGGAGCTCATGGACATGTGTGAGCAAGTGCATACTTGCTTCGAGATGAAGAGAAAGGAGTGCTAGGAATTGAACAAGAAAGTCAAATTTCTTGAGCAATCCCTTGATGAGCTCAATGCTACTCATGAGAGGCTAATGGAAGCCCATGAGCAGCTTGGCAAAGCTCACTCTAAGCTTGAAAAGGCTCACTCCTCTCTTATTGAGCAAGTCAAAGTGGAGGAAGCCAAGAAGGAGCAAATAATCATATCATGTGATGTGGGACTAACATGTGATCTTATTAATGAATCTATTTTTGTTGCTCCCACTAATACTTCTTGTAGCAATATCACTTCTACTTCACCTTTGAGTGATGGTCTCACTTGTGAAACCTCACTAATGGTGGAAAATAAGACCCTTAAGAAGGAGGTGAATGAGCTCACTCGTGCCTTAGGCAATGCCTATGGTGGAGATGCCCGCTTGCTAAAGTGCTTGGGTAGCCAAAGGTTTTCTCTCAACAAAGAGGGATTAGGCTATACCCCCAAGAAAGGCAAGGCGGTCTTTGTCACTCCCAAAGTTAGCTTTGTGAAGGGCAATGGTCAGTTTTGCAATAGATGCAAGCAAGTTGGGCATATAGAGCAAAATTGCAAGACTAACAAGAACAAGCTACCTAATGTATCCTCAATCAAATTTGATTCTTGTTACATGCTTTATAAGGGTGCCAATGGTGTGAAGGCTAAGTTCATTGGTACACCAATTGTGGGCCCAAAGAAGAAGGCCATTTGGGTACCAAAGACCTTGGTGACTAACCTACAAGGACCCAAGAAAGTTTGGGTACCTAAAAAGAATTGATCTTCTTTTGTAGGTAAATTATAAAGCCGAAGGAAGGCATTGGGTGCTTGATAGTGGGTGCACACAACACATGACCGGTGATTCAAGAATGTTCAATTCAATCAATGAAAGCAAGAGCAATGGGATTGATAGTATCACATTTGGTGACAATGGCAAAGGCAAGGTCAAAGGGTTTGGTAAGATTGCAATATCAAATGACTTGAGCATTTCCAATGTGCTACTAGTAGAGAGCTTGAACTTCAACCTATTGTCGGTAGCTCAATTGTGTGATCTTGGTTTCAAGTGCATATTTGGTGTGGATGATGTAGAGATTATAAGTGTAGATGGCTCTAACTTGATATTCAAAGGATTTAGATATGAGAATCTATAATTGGTTGATTTCAATGCTAGAGAAGCTCAATTATCAACATGTTTGATCACTAAGTCTAGCATGGGTTGGTTATGGCATAGAAGGCTTGGTCATATTGGAATGAAACAATTGAACAAATTGATTAAGCATGACTTGGTTAGAGGCTTGAAAGATGTTACATTTGAGAAGGATAAGCTATGTAGTGCATGTCAACCCGAAAAGCAAGTTGGTAATACACATCCTAAGAAGAGCATGATGAGCACATCTAAGGCATTTGAGTTGATGCACATGGACTTGTTTGGACCAACCACATACACTAGCATTGGTGGAAACAAATATGGATTTGTGATTGTGGATGATTTCACTAGATACACATGGGTGTTCTTTCTTGTTGACAAGAGTGATGTGTTTGCAACATTCAAATCATTTATCAAGGGCATTCACAATGAGTTTGAAACAACCATCAAGAAAGTTAGAAGTGACAATGGTAGTGAATTCAAGAACACTAGAATTGATGAGTTATGTGATGAATTTGGAATTAGACATCAATTCTCGGCCAAGTATACTCCTCAATCAAATGGGCCAGTTGAAAGAAAGAATAGAACCTTGATTGATATGGCAAGATTGATGTTGAGTGAGTACAATGTGAGTCATTTATTTTGGGCCGAAGCAATCAACATAGCTTGCTACTATAGCAACCGACTCTATTGTCACCCCATGATGGAGAAGACACCTTATGAGCTTTTGAATGGAAGAAAGCCCAACATAGCATACTTCCGGGTTTTTGGTTGTAAATGCTATATATTGAAGAAAGGCACTAGATTGAGCAAGTTTGAAAAGAAATATGATAAAGGTTTCTTGCTTGGCTACTCCACTACTAGCAAGGCTTATAGAGTTTGGAATTTGGCTAGTGGTATTCTTGAGGAGGTTCATGATGTGGAACTTGATGAAACAAATGGTTCCCAAGAGGAAGATGAGAATCTAGATGATGTAAGAGGCACTCAATTGGTCAATGCAATGAAGAACATGGACATTGGTGATATAAGGCCTAGAGAGGTGATTGATGTTGAAGATGACAAGAACCAAGTACTCTCTAACTCAAATGTGCAAGCTAGTGGTTCTCATGATCAAATCCAAGCAAGAACTAGTAATGGCAATGTGCAAGATCAACAAATGGCTAGTTCATCATCTCAACCAAGTGATCAATCAAATGCTAGCAATCAAATGCAAGTGCTTCAACCAACCAATGTTGCAAGAGATCATCCATTGGACACACTACTATAGGAATCAATTTGCGCAGCGTGGCCAAAATGGGCTCCGTGGCGGGCACCTCTTTTGCCCGCCACGGTTAACCGGTGGCCGGCCAGCGAGGCTGGCCACCGAGGTGCCCGCTGTGGGAAAAGGGTTTACCATGGCGGGCCACCTTACTTGCCTGCCGCAGGAAATCGTTATTTACCGCGGCGGGCGGTATGAATCGCCCACCGCGGTTAATATGATTTACCGTGGCGGGCTCTTTAAACTGCCCGCCGTGGTAAAGAGTTGATTTACCAAGGCGGGCGCTTTATCTTGCCCGCCGCGGTAAAGCCTGTACAAATAAACAGCACAACCCCTTCATCTTCTCCATGGGTCTTCCTTTCTCAAACTCATGGGGGGAGGCTTTGCCTTAAAATTTGAGGAAACTTTTGATTTGAGTTGAAGGGCTTGGATTTGAGGGAGGAGGACATCATAAGAGGTTCATAAAGGCTCTCCCTCTCTCCTTCCATCCTCTCTCTCTATTTCCATCACCTAGAGTTCTCTCTAGATCTAGATCAATTTTAATGGAAAAAATGATGTCATGTATTTCTTTAACTTTAGATTCATCATAGATGCATGCTTCATCTTTCATATCGTTATTTCCTCTCTTTTTCACGATTTTGGACGTAAAAATCATCAATTTATCCTAATTCTTCTTTATTTAATGTTGATTGTGACGGATAATGTTAGTAGGTATGATGGATAGGTCAGAATGGATGTACCGGATCGATAGAGTGAATGATCCGCGGTACCTCTTTGAATTAAGGAAGTTTATTGCTGCTAGTAAAGCTCACCGTGAGAGACTGAAGCGGATGATAACCATATGTCCATGTTCTCATTGCAAGAACCTGAAAGCCCACCGAGACAGCGAGGTGCAAACTCATTTGATCATATATGGTTTCGTCGAGGGCTACACAGTCTAGACATTTCACGGCGAAAGAGTTGGTGCGAGTGGCGGTGCATCTGGAGTGAGCTCTTTGACGCCGACGACGACAACACCACCGGTGAATAAAGATCCTTTAGGAGCACCCGACTCCTCATCATCTTTAGCAGCAGCTGCGCCAGCCGACAGTGACAACAGTTGTCATGATTACATCATGGTGGATGATCTAATGCAAGACATGGCCGACGAAGCCGGCGATGGTCAGGATACTATGAGCCAACCCAAGGATGTGCACCTTGTTGAAGATCTAGTCAAACACTTCGATGAAGATGACGTTGTGTTGGGTTGCCCAAAGTGGTTGGAGAATTTCAGAGAGTTGAAGCAGGCGGCAGTTGATCCTCTCTATAAGGACGGCGGCGATTGTCCGAAGGAGTGCACGGCGCTCTATTTTAACCTCCTTATGTTGATGTTGAAGGCTCGTCATGGTTGGTCTAACACTAGCTTCAATGAGTTGTTAAGCTACCTTGCCACCACGTACCCAATGGCTAACAAGGTGCCCGCCAATACTTATCGGGCCAAGAAGCTGATCCAGCCAGTGGCGATGAAGCTTAGAAAGTTTGATGCATGCCCTAACCACTACATCATATATCGGGGCAATGAGTATGAGAATTTGATGAGTTGTCCACACTGCGGCTTTAGTCGGTACAAGAAAAATGCTGGTTGTCGCGTGGATGCAGAAGACGAGGGAGGCTTGCGGGGTGGTCGGAAGAAGAACAAGAAGGGGGCAAAGAAGAGCAGTGCGGCCAAACAGATCTCGGCTCAGTAGGACGATGAAGAAGAGGGTTACACGCACAGGAAAAGTCCAGCACTGTCGGTGTGGTACTTGCCCGTGACCGATCGCCTGCGTGCAATATTTGGGAACCCAGACGATGCCAAGCTCATGTCCTGGCATGCATCAGCTGACCGCCTAAAAGATGATGGCAAGCTACGGCACCCATCCGATGGCAAGCAGTGGAAGGATTTCGACGAGGCCTACCCGGAGTTTGGCAAGGAGCCCAGGCATGTTAGGTTCACGCTGAGTACCAACGGGATGAACCCGTTCGGTGAGCTTAGCAGCTCGCACAGCACTTGGCCCATCGTGCTCACCATGTACAACCTACCTCCCCATCTATGTTAGAAGCGTAGGTACCTTATGCTGACCATGCTTATATCTGGACCGAAGTAGCCCGGCAAAGATATAGATGTGTTCCTGGAGCCGTTCATGGAGGAAATGAAGATACTATTTGATGTTGGGGTCCAGATGGTGGATGCATCCCGCAAGGAGAAGTTCACACTAAAAGTAATCATCTTTGTCACCATCACCGATTACCCCGGTCTCTTCTCACTGTCGGGGCAGATCAAAGGGAAGACCGGCTGGGTAATTTGCATCAACGGGACCTGCTACACTTACCTTAAGGGATCCAATAAGATGGTGTACACGAGGCATAGACGGTTCCTCGCCAAAAATCACAGGTATAGAAGAAGTATTATGAACAAATACTTTGACAATCAGGACGAGCCATAGCGTGATCAACCGACGCAGACTAGTTGGGGGACAAAGGTGTATGAGATGGTCAAGGACATGGATCAGGTGGAGTTTGGAAAGAAGAAGAAGCCGCCTGAAGAGGGGACCAAGCAGACAAGGAAGCGAAAGCAGGACCAGACAGAGGAAGTCCCCGTCGCCGTTCCTTTCAAGAAGAAGTCAATTTTCTTCAAGTACCTGCCGTATTGGAAAACACTGAATACACCCCATGCCATCGACTGCATGCACCTGGAGAAAAATGTCTTCGAAAGCACGGTTGGTGTCCTACTAGACATCAAGGGCAAGACAAAGGATGGTATCAAGTCACGGACAGATCTTGTCAATCCGGGCATCAGGCCGGACCTTCACCTAGGACCACCTCAGAACGGTAAAGTCGATATCTCGGGTGTGGCCTGCAACCTAACGCAAGACGAGAGGATGGCTTTTCTTAAGTTGCTTAGGGGTATCAAGGTGCCGACTGGTTTCTCTTCCAACATCAAGAGCCTGGTCTCCATGAAAGACCTCATAATGACCATCTACAACTCACACGACTGCCACATCATGCTGACGGTGTTCCTACCAATTGTGATTAGGGCTATCCATCCAGAGTACGTGAAGATGGTCAGCACACGGATGTCATACTTCTTTAACCGCATCACCCAGAAGGTCATTGATAAGGCTGAGCTACCTGCCCTGAAGGAGTTCATCGTGGAGACCCTTTGCCAGCTCGAGATGTGCTTTCCACCATCTTACTTTGATATTATGCCACACCTAATGATGCATATGGTCGATCAGATCCATCAACTGGGCCCCATGTGTAACACCCCAGGTGTTTATCACCAGTTAAGCAATGGGTTTATCTCCCACCTGTTGCAGATGACCAGTTCTACTTTGGTTGCTGCAAGTACTGCCTTCTCCCAGCTGGGGATGAAGACTAGACCGTTGGGCGCGGTCTCTACTAGTTCTCGTACCTGATAATGCTTTTGTGGGACATGACTCAGACTTGGCAATGTATTTGAAAACCATGATGTTTTGTACTAAACTATGTTGCTTCCGCACACTCAAACTTGGTTTGTAATATTCTATTTCAACTCTGATGGATGTAATCCGAATGCTACTTGTGAAATGTTGTAACAGATGATGTGTTGTGTTGAATCACTACGATCTTGGTTTGTATGTCGAGAGTTGGTTGAAATCCTTCGTGATTTCCGGACTACTGGGATTATGGGAGCTTAAGTACAGGAATTTGATCGCTTCGGTGATTGTTTTTGTACTTACGTTCTTATGATTTGGTCGGTTCTGTTACAGCTGGCATCAGAGCAAGATTTGACACTAAACACGTCATTTGTGTATTTAAAACAAAAGTATTTGTGAAAATCCTTAATTAAATACTAAGTATTGCCAGTGGTCATATCCCTTATGCCCAAATAAGGACTCTTAGGTGGCTTATTAAAGTACTAACTTGGGGGTTCTTACTTGTTCTGTTTCGTCGTCCATACGGCGTGCTATTGTATGGATGCCATCCGCTTGGGTGGTAATGTATGGATCAAAATACCTCTACGCTCTGGTAAGTGTGAGTTGTGAGAGCATGACCGTCCAACTGTCAGTCTAGGGGAAAGTTAGCTATGGTTACTGGAATATTTATATGTTACACCCATGTATATATGAAGGTACTTAATTGCGGGTATATTTATCGGGTAGCTATGGATATCGAAGTATATACATCTGGGGATGCATATATGAAGAGTATCTTAGTTTACTGCTTTCATTGTGTGCTTATTTATCTCTTGTGGGGATGGGCTGCAATGAATTTGCCTGTAGGTACGCTAACCACGAATGCGTAGATTGAATGTAGCTAACGACTAGCTATATATCGAGAGAGTATGTGTTATGCCACCGACATAGAACGTGATTGCCACCTTAGGTTGGCAATTTCGTGAGGACGAATAGGACGAGCATGCATCATGATTGTGCTTGTGCCTAAATATGCTTCCCTCACCTTGTTCTAATACTAAGTAACTTGTGATCAATGTGATGTTACTATCTTCCCTGTGTGAAGCTAGACAAAATGCATTGTCCCATGCTGCTTGAATAGCTACGCTTGAAGGTAGTGTGTGATTAGTTTTGTCTTGTATGTTTGCTTCCAAAGGAATTAGATGACAAGTTATTAATTGGCAAAAACTCACCCCTTCGAAAACTAAATTGCTAAATGTAAGTAAAACTTGTTTTGTAGAGATATCCACCTACTCAGTAAAAAGGGAAATAAAAGATAACAGTGCCTTACCACCATGTTTTGCCTGATTTGTGTAGTGGTGTTGTTGTAGGTGACTGCTTGTTATGTACGAGCTTTGTGCTTCGGAATAGCCATTTCAGCTAATTGGATTGAGTGTTTCGAAATGCTCGCTTAAGACCATGATGTAGGTGTGGATGCTCGTTATCTAGGTAGTTCCGTAGTTGTCACCCTTTTGCCCTCGGTAAGCATATGAGTGTGGAAGAGCGCTATCCTAGAGCAGCGTCCAAGTTTTGGTAATCTCAGGGTTGTCGTCTACAATTAAGTTCTCTCTTAGGAACCTGAGCCTGTACATGTGGTTGCTAGCCTTGAACGTTGTGCTACGAAGACTTTATCTATGCATTTGCTTGACCTTAGGCCCAAGCTTAGTTCCCTTGAATGCTTGCATGTTTCGTGGTCGTTCCGCTCCTGTGTGGGAGGACCCAGCTCAAAAATCCTTGTTAGATCTTATTGCTCCTTCGTTTACAGATGATCTGGTGCAACGCTAATCGCTATCTATCCTAGCCTTGGAACATTTTCCTCACAGATCATGTCATTGCTTTATCAACTCAATCCCTAGTCAGTGCAATGGCTCTGTCCCTCGAATCTCATTTATTTTGCCTCCAACCCTTTCAAGTCTCTGGATGTTTATCAGTCTTGATCTCTTGTTGCTGCTCGACAGGACCAAATCTCATGTTAATCTTTATCTGGTAATCACTTTGGTGGACACGAGGCATATATGGAAATTAAGCAAGAGTCTCCTGCTTAGTTGCCTTCAGCAATTAGGCTATGTTCTTTTGCGCTGTGTTTTGACCTTCTGATCGCCTCCTTGTTGATTCCTAACCTTGTGACTATCCTTGTTTGCTATCCCTTCTTTGCATAGTGCTTGTTCTTATGACCCAATCTGTGCAACTTGAAAAAAAAATCACTTTGGGTGTGTGATCAGTAATGGTGTTATGAGTAGCAACTACGGTGCCGCGACGGAACCTAGGGCCTCCTTGTGGCCGGCCGACACATGGTTGTGCTACTGGGTGCGCGCAGGTATCGAGGTTTCTAGTCATGATCCCTTACAGAACTGCACCGATGTGTTATTTTCACGTGAGCTCTTCCTTGGTTATCTCTCCATATCTTATCAAAGATCCCTATATCAGACCGAAAGTAGTAGAGCTTCCTATTGAAGTCACAAAAAGGATAACCTTTGAAGAACTGGTCACCAACATAAACATTAACCGACTACAAGAGGTTGTAGACAAGTGACTCCACTTGGTTGTCCCAGTATTGACGTCCATCACCTAGTGAGCAACTTATGTCATTCCTGTTGGATCAAAAGGGTGCACCACACTTAAAGTTGGACAAGTTATCAGTCGGAAGATAAATGGACTAGGATATTATGTGCTGTAGTAGGTCACCAAGTGCTCATGAGCTTCCTGTCCAAGTCTTGACCTTTATGTGCAAGGTGATCAACCGACCTTCTTTGGTGCGACCCCTTTCTGCTGACTTCAATGGCGACCATTTGTTTATACTTTGACCACAATTCCTATTGTCAAGAGTGAAGATTTGGAACCTTTTTGGGTGTTCAGAGACAACTGATTAGTTACCCGTAGGAAGGTTAATCTCTAGCTAGGTAACAACTTTTGGTAACTACGAAGGCCAGATCTCACAGAATAATGCTAAGCAAAGAAACAGCAAAACCGGTTATCTTCAAGCCGGCGATTAGTGACTCAAACAAAATCGGATTGACCCCAAACTTGGTGATCTCATTCCTTGCTTAGGACCCTTCAATGTCTTAAGTTGGTTTGAGTATTGGTTGAGTAAAACATCAGATTTGAGAGATATCTTGTCGGCTCGGTTTGCTGCCATTTCAGAACAGAGCAGTTTTGGTAGATGAATTGTTTGGATGACCAAACGGTGTCCGGTTGAGTTGAATATTGGTGAGTAGTTAGAAGACCCATGGATCTACATGCCCACCAAAATTTGTGCATATTGGAGCAGTAGTTTGTGAGATATGAATAGAAAACAAAAGGGTACAGAATCTGCAATTTCGCTATGACTGCGATCATCCTTGGCATTAGACGGTTGTGTTTGTAATTCATACCAAGAAATTACAACTTGTAGGTGTATTGCTGTTTGACAACTCTCCATACCCTTGAGAAGATTAATTGCACCCCTATGTGCCTTGCTTTTGCCCTCTTAGATCAGCAATGCGTGAGCAGTCAAGGTGTTCTAGAAGTCAAATTGTGCCCTTGCAATTCGAAAGTAATTGGAAAAGGTGTCAAACCATAGATTTTTGGATTATGGTTTTTGAGATATTGATTGGCCTAAGAATGGAAGCCACGACATCAAATATAGTTTAAGAAAGCTGGTTTTGCTACGGTGCAAGTCAACCCAACTTGCTGTGCAACTGCACCACGAAGGCAAATTGTACTTAACCAGTTTGGATATTGGTTAACTAGCTTCTCATGCCCTCAAAGGATGTTTACCCCGTCTATGATCACATCCTTTATGAGAAGTTGTGCTCAAGCCACTTTAGTAGAGAACTGCTTTTCAAACCTTGGGAACAAATATAGCACCATTGCAAGGAATATCCGTCAACCGACTACGATCTAGTGCAAAGTCCATAAGTTCTGTGCTATATCCACTAGAGAAGTAGATGTTACAAGTATTTAGTCTACGCTTGTATCACTCTTCGTACATCGAGGACGAAGTACGTAGGACAGTGCTGTCTTGGATTCCTTCCAATGTAATAATGCTTTATGGACACCAACGAAGGAAATTCTTTAGACAACAACTTACGACGAAGAGCAAGTATCAGAAAGTGTCGTGAGCAACTTGGTCCCTCTGATACTCTGAAGTTAAGTAGCCTAATGCTATCACTGATGTTGGAAACTGGATGACAAGTTTCTCTTCCCTTAAAAGTCTTTCGCATCGAATCTCGGGACGCGATTCCTTTAAGGGGGAGGGCTGTAACACCCCAGGTGTTTATCACCAGTTAAGCAATGGGTTTATCTCCCACCTGTTGCAGATGACCAGTTCTACTTTGGTTGCTGCAAGTACTGCCTTCTCCCAGCTGGGGATGAAGACTAGACCGTTGGGCGCGGTCTCTACTAGTTCTCGTACCTGATAATGCTTTTGTGGGACATGACTCAGACTTGGCAATGTATTTGAAAACCATGATGTTTTGTACTAAACTATGTTGCTTCCGCACACTCAAACTTGGTTTGTAATATTCTATTTCAACTCTGATGGATGTAATCCGAATGCTACTTGTGAAATGTTGTAACAGATGATGTGTTGTGTTGAATCACTACGATCTTGGTTTGTATGTCGAGAGTTGGTTGAAATCCTTCGTGATTTCCGGACTACCGGGATTATGGGAGCTTAAGTACAGGAATTTGATCGCTTCGGTGATTGTTTTTGTACTTACGTTCTTATGATTTGGTCGGTTCTGTTACACCATGTACCTACACCAGATGTGGACGTACGAGCGGTTCATGTCCACCCTCAATAGATACATCCATAACCGCACTTACTCGGAGGGCTCTATGATCAAGGCATACACAACGGAGGAGGTCGTGAACTGGTATATGAGGTACATAAGAGATGGGAGGGTGATTGGGCTACCTATCCATCACCACGAAGGCAAAACCTCAGGGATGGGGTGCACAGGCCGAAAAGTACGCACCGATGTGGCAAACCGAATGGTGCAAGAAGCTCATTACAGCATCCTTCACTAGTTAGTGAGCATGGAGAAATACATTAAAAAGCACCTGGAAGAGATCCGCGTCGCTAATGACGGGTAGCTCACGAAAGCATGGGTCCAGAACCATCACAAGAGAAATTTCATAGAGTGGCTCAAAGAGCAACACATACCCCTTGAAGGATGCCCTGATGAAGATACGGAGACCGTTAAGAGGCTTGTGTTAGGCCCATCTAGCCAAATCACCACGTGGCAAGGTTATGACGTCCAGGGCTACAGGTTCCACACGAAAGACAAGGACAAGAAGAGCTTGGCACAGAACTGCGGTGTTCGATACGAGGGCGAAGAAGAGTCCACGGGCCAGAGGAGGCAATACTATGGGCAAGTCGAAGAAATATGGGAACTTGACTATGGCCAAAACCTACGCATAACCGTCTTCCGTTGCCAGTGGGTCAAACCGAATGCGGTTGTAGTGGACAGTTATGGGCTAACCACCGTTGACCTCAAAAGTATCGGCTACAAAGATGACCCGTGGGTACTAGCAACCAATGTCGCGCAAGTGGCCTACTATATATATGCAGAGGACCCAAAAAGGCATGTGGTTGTGTCCGGAAAGCAGCGGATTGTGGGAGCTGATGGGGTGCAGAGTCTCGAACAATACAACTACGCAGAGCTCGAGCTTTTTACCGATCATCCAAAGAAGATCAAGGCCGTCGAGGACCGATTCAACAAGTCCAGGATGATGCTGTGGGCCCGCCCCGACGGTGAGAAGAGGACGGTGAAAGCACCTGCACCAAAATGATATATGTATCCCAGAGACATATATGTAATAATATAGAGCTCAATCTATTGAAGACAAGTTTTTTAACTTATTATTAATATCATGGAACCATACTACTACTCTACTACTACTACTACACAGCACTACTCTACTACTACACAACACTACTCTCTACTTACACACTACTACTCTCTACTAATAATAAATATCAGTGGCCACTGCAGTATAAAAGTTTTAGATTAATAATAAATTTGAGATTAATAAGTTTTAGATTGATAATATCAGTTTTAGATTAATAACAAATATTAGTGTTAGATTAGAAATATTAACCGTGGCGGGCACGTAATAGCGCCCGCCGCGGTTAATCGATTAATCACGGCGGGCAGTCTAAGGTGCCCGCTGCAGTAAACATTTACCGCGGCGGGCGGCTTATATTGCCCGACGCGGTTAATCCGTGGCTATATATGTGCCGCTGCTCGCCCAAATTTTCTAAGTCTTTCGCGCCGCCGAAGGGCTGCCGAAACTTAGCGCCGCCGCCGCCATCCTCACCGCCGAGCTCCTCCGCGGTGACCCCCGCCCACGTCCTTCTCCCCCGTGCTCGTGCCCCGCCCCTGTCCTCCTCTCCCTTGCCCGCACCCCGCCGCCGTGCTCCTCCGGTGCCCCATCCCCAGAACCCTAGCGCCGGCCACTGAGAAGTCTCGCGCCGCCGCCGAGCTCCTCCGCGCTGGGCCTCATCCCCAGAACCCTAGCGCCGGCCACCGACACCGAGGGCTGCCGTCGCCCCCGCTATTATTATCAGGCATACTTGTATTACCTACTACCTATTTCTCTCTACCACTATTGTCTTACTACTGCTGCTGCTACTCTGAATTCAACTGAACTGCTATACGACACTTGGTGAATTTTGAACTGCTATACTACTGATCTATGATGCTTTTGGTGAACCATAGCATTTGAATTCAATTCTTTTTGCTGCCTATGATGCCAAAGAAATTTGTGACAAAATTCTGAGCATATGCCACTGCCTATGATGCACCTTGCCTTTAAACTGATCACATGCTAAATTTGTGAGAATTTTGAGATGAATTGGTCACTCTGCTGCAATTTTGCCAATTTTGATATAATTTTGGTGGTGGTGCTACCTATTTCTCTACTTAATCTATTCCTATACTGTCTGCTACTACTGTCCTCCTATACTACTCCTATACTACTGCTATACTACTGTTGTATACTACTACTAGTATACTACTTTCTAGTAGTATACTACTACTGCCTACTACTTTCTAGTAGTATACTACTACTAGTATACTACTACTACTGCCTACTACTACTCCCTCCTCCTCTACTCCCTCCTCCTCTACTGCCTACTCCTCTACTGCCTACTCCTCTACTATGCTCTTGCTGACTAAATTGAGTAGTTCCTCTACTACTCTTACTCTTACTGACTAAATTTGATTGAGCTGTGATGGGGGTTTATTGCTGCCTATGTTGCCAAACAAACTTTTGAGCTGTACAGCTCTTACTCTACTCCTCTTACTCTACTCTACTCTACTCTCACCTCCTCTAGTCTTCTACTCTATCTTGATGGCCAAAGGACTTAGCCCTTTGGGGCCGAATTTTGAAACTATCTTGATGGCTTTTGTTTGGTATTTGCAATGATGATTCTTTTCACACTTCTAAGCTAAGGCAGTGGCATATGCAATGATGTGAACCCTTTTATGCTGAGGCAGCGGCGATGATGATCGAGTGCCCCCACTAAACTAGGATGGCTTGTATACCAGATACAAGCAACCAGTTTAAAAGCGATGTGATGACAATGGGGCAAATCTGAGCCAACTACTACTACTTTACTACTCTAGTACTACTCTACTTTACTACTCTATAATTGTGTCTATACAACTAAAATATGTATTCATTGTAGCTTTCCAATGGCGGAGGAACCGATATGCGAATGGCGTGACCCTACCCCTAGCGCATCATCATCAACTAGCCTCGAGAGCCAAGTGTCCATGACCCCGAGGCCAACAAAGAAACGTCGTACAGAGGACGAAGATGATCCGACCTACCAACCGATGGATTGTATAGACTACTGCGGGAACAAGACCTTGACATCGCCCAAGTCACCTTGTTCTCTATGTAAGTGATGAATTGCGAGTTTCACATATCACCTGCCTTTGAATCGGTCAAGACTACTTATATATGCCACGATGGCTTGTCCTTGCAGGTTGATGGCCTATATATCCAAGGAACTAAAACTTGATGTTATCTATCTATCTCCAATGCATATTGCTCAAAGAATCATCATTGGTTACCACCTAGATGACAATCATCCAACCATGAAAGACTTGACCAAGCGACAGAGAGAGGCGCATAAGAAGAAACTGATGGACAATGAGAAGTTGAACATTTCAAGGTACATACTAGGAGCAATGAAGAAGATTAGGGGAAATGGGTGTATCCTAGTTGCCTACCACTTTGGGTAAGTCGAAGACATGCCTATAGAGATAAGTGGGTAGCTAGCTAGTATTATTATTTCTCGTCATAACATGTATTTTGTTTCAATGGCGCAGCCAAGGCCTCGAGGGTCACTGGGTTGCATTTATCATCTACCCTCAGGATGGCAGGGCCTGCGTATTTGATTCGTTGACAGTGCCAAACTTAAAAGGGTACAAGGCCTTTGAAGATTGCCTCAAAGTGTAAGTGACTGAACTGTCTTCTCATATGCGTTCTAATGCCCTACCTAATACTAGTACATTTCGTATAGCACTTATAAGGAGTACGTGAAGGATCCTGAATGCTATGATCGAAGAACAGAGAATTTTAAGGCTAAGCATAAGAACCGCATCAAAATCAGACGCAACTTTCTGGTAAGTATTTGAAAGGTTTAATTGTGCTTTCCGTTCATATGCGTTCTAATGCCTGTGTTGTAATGCTTGTGTATCGATCATGCAGTGTGCCAAACAACCGGTAGGATCACAAACTTGTGGCTTGTATGCCTGTGAGTTCCTAAGGGTGTGCAAGCAGTACAACAGCAGTTGGAGGGTGCTCAAGAATGGACTGAACTGGTCGAGAGACGTGCAGAGCACCCAACATAGCTTCAAGCAGACAAAGGCGAACATATGTAAGTTTGTCTTAGACAAATGCGTGCTTGAAGGGGGCATGTTCTTCAATGAGAACAGCCCGCTAGCGATTTTACCGGAGTACGAGAGGCTGAGGAAATGGCCCATGATGATGTGTCTGCAGGATTACACCTTAGCATATGTATAACGACTTTAATATGTAAATGTAATGAATTAACGATGACAAGAATGACTAAGTGAATGTATATATATGTATATTATCTCATGTGTAATGCCTGCATATTTTTTAAGTTTAATCTATGAAATCTGGATGTGATTTGAATTTGAATTTATATGCCTGCTGTATTTTTTTTTAATTTAGGAAATAATTTACCGAGGCGGGCAAATAATAAAGCCCACCACGGCTAATGAATATAACCGCGGCGGGCCACAAAAGGTGTCTACCGCGGTAAAATAATTTACCGCGGCGGGCGGTGTAACGTGCCCGCCGTGGTAAAAGTATATTTACCGCAGCGGTCACGTTACACCGCCCGCCGGGGTAAATCGGTTAACCGCGGCGGGCAAAGCCGCCCGCCACGGTTAAGCCACGATTTACCGTGGCCTCTAGGTCGCGGCGGACGGCTTTGCCCACCGTGGGAAACCGAAAACGCCCGCCTCCAGTAAAGTTTGTGTAGTAGTGACACTATCATTGGTGATATCTCAAGAGGTGTGCAAACAAGATCAAGATTGGCTTCATTTTGTGAGCATTTCTCATTTGTGTCATCCATTGAACCTAAGAAGATAGATGAAGCTTTGAGGGATGTTGATTGGATCAATGCTATGCATGAAGAGCTAAACAACTTCACATGAAACCAAGTATGGGATTTAGTTGAGAGGCCTAAGGATCATAATGTGATTGGAACCAAGTGGGTCTTTCGGAACAAGCAAGATCAAGATGGGATAGTAATAAGGAACAAAGCAAGATTAGTGGCTCAAGGTTACACTCAAGTTGAAGATCTTGACTTTGGAGAAACATATGCCCTGGTTGCAAGATTGGAAGCAATTAGGATCTTGCTAGCTTATGCTTGTGCCCACAACATCAAGTTGTACCAAATGGATGTGAAAAGTGCATTTCTCAATGGGTACATCAATGAGCTTGTGTATGTTGAGCAACCTCCCGGTTTTGAAGATGAGAAGAAACCCAACCATGTCTACAAGTTGAGAAAGGCTTTGTATGGATTGAAGCAAGCACCTAGAGCATGGTATGTGTGGGGGGTACGACCCCGGATACCCATGGCAGGCCACATGGGCTACGCCTCTAGGGGCGGCCCAGCCCACGAGATGGAGCCTTACGGGGCACGATTCTGCTCGGCACCTCCCGCAAGGCATGGGGAGGATATCCTGAAGATGTTACGAGATCTGTTAGGATACGTACGATCCCATGATTCTTGTAATCTGTTATTACTTTCCGGTTATCTCTCAGATCTAACCGACTTGTAACCTTGCCCCCCGGACTATATAAGGCGGGCAGGGACCCCCTACAAAATCACGGCAAATCATATGATAGCTAATATAAACCAACAGACCACAGGAGTAAGGTGTTACGTCATACTGACGGCCTGAACCTATATAACTCGTGTGTCTCTGTTGCCTTCTTGTTCTTGATTACACGCTCCTCTGCCGATCAATCTACCATCGCGGGATACCCCTCGGTGGACTGCTGACGATATTTTGTCGACAGTTGGCGTGCTAGGTAGGGGTGTGCGTGCTGTTTCCTTGTCGAACAAGATGGCTTTTTCCGCAGGCTCTTTGTCCCTCCCGCAGCCTGGCCAGATCTTCATGGTCGGATCCATCACGTGGGTCATCAACGCCGATGGAGTTGGAGAGCTTCTCAAGCCGGTGCAGATCCATTCTGCGCCGACCACCCTCGCACCTATGACTGTAGATCCAATCTCGGAACCACTTTCGGGGTTGACTTCATCAGCTACTCACCGCTCGCTTCCTCGCTACCGGAGGAGGCGTGTCAACAATGATGATCTGATCGAGTCTATCGATCGGGTCGGCCTGAAACTCGCCGATTGCCTCTCCATTGCTGAGTTGGCACTAGACACCCTTGTTCAGCACTGACCACCTTTCGATCCCAATCTGTCGGTGTTTAGTGCTCGGCAAACTTCAGGGCTCGCCGCCCTGCCCTTCGGGCTCGCCAACACCGCCGCTACATATCAGGACGCCCTGAGGGGCAAATTCGCCGACCAGGTCGCCGACCAGCTCCCACCAACCGTCAACATGCTGCACGCCAGCCGGGGTCACGGAACATCCGTCCAAACTATCCTGGAGGAAAATCTGGACTCCGAGTCTCAAGGCTCCATGGAGCCCCTCGCCGAGACCTTCACCGAGCAACCCCCTCTCCTGCCTTTCCGGGGTGGCGCAATCTTCAACGTCAGCATCGACAGCCCCCCTTGGAACAGCGAAACAGATGAGGAACGCGCCGCCCGTGAAAACAGGAACGTCAACCACGCGCAACGCCGTGATAACAAATGCGCCCTTGCGATGGCCAAGGCCGCTCGTGATAACCAGTTCGACTTGCAAGGAAGGCCCCTCCATCGCAACCTCGATGAAGAATTCCTCCGCGTTGACGGCCACGACGTCTTCAAAACTCCGAGCGCCAATCTGGCGGTGGCCGCCAACGAACTTGCACACCTCCCGCAGACGCCCGAGCTCGCCAAGGTCGCCGCTATGCTTAAAGCGGCACACTGTCAAGTTAATGAGATCCGAGAGGTTCAGAGACCTTCATGCTCCACAAGCGCGATTCGCCGATCAGCCGATCCTAGATCCAATCGCCACCTCAGTCAAAGCCATTTTGCCGACCAGTCACTACCTCCCCAGGGGGGAGTTGGAGGCCACCGCGCCGAGCATCATCGCCAGCACGACCAAGAGGTCGAACAGGATGCCTGAGTGCACCTCAGTAACCTTCAGGATGCACGACGGCGTATCGATCAACGTCGCTTCGGGCGCCATGAAGATGAAGTACGCCGCCGCCAGGAGTACGAGCAAGAGTACGGTAACCCAGACTCAGCTCTGGAGCCGATCATTGCCGGCAATACTGCTGATATCGGCCCCGACAACCCAGAAGGGCCCCTAGCGTTCACTAGGGCGCTTCGAACACTCTAGTGGCCCCGTGGTTTCAAAATCACCAGAGTCGAGCCCTATGAAGGAAGGATGAACCCAACTCAGTGGCTACAGGCTTACGCCACCGCCGTCCGTGCCGTCGGAGGAGACACCAACGTCATGGCAAATTATCTCCCCGTCATGCTCACGCCAGCCGCCATGAGCTGGTTCACAAGCCTTGCCCTGGACTCCATTGGATCTTGGGAAGATCTGAAGAAAGTCTTCACCGACAACTACATGGCCACATGCAGGCGGCCGGGCACCAAGCACGATCTCAACCGCATCACCCAAAAGCCGTCCAAACTACTCCACAGCTACATCAGATGCTTCTCCGAGATGAGGAATTATATTCCCAACATCATGGAAGCCGAAGTTATCACCGCCTTCATCCAAGGACTTCATCACCGTGAACTCCGTTTCAAGTTCAACAGAAAGCCACCTACCGGCATCGGCGAGATGATCATAACTACCAACCAGTACGCTGACGCCGAGGAAACGAAGGTGCGTTTTAATGAAGATACGGGCACTAATCGCCCACCTCGCCGCCACAACGACCGCACCGACGACCGATAGCACAACGATCGCCGCTACGACGACCGCAGTTTCCATTGGGACAGCGGACGAGATCGGCCAGATGGATTCAAACCTGGTCAGAATCGCCGCCGCCGACCAGATCACTTTGTTGCCAACGTCAATGAGCCGCGCGCCAAGTGTAACTACGATGAGCAGTACAAGAAGATCCTCGACGGACCATGCCCCCTGCACAAGAACGCCAAACACAAGATGAAAGACTGCCTTGGTTTGGCTAAGGAGTTCCAGGAGAAAAAGTACAACGACGACAATGGTGGGAACGGAGGACGCCGACCACCTGGGGATAATAATAATGCCTTCTAGGACCATGACAAGGTGGTTGCCACCATCTTTGGGGGTTTCACCTCCAACGAGAGCAGAAGGGAACGGAAGCTCACCGCCCGAGGAGTGCTCGCCGTCGCTTCAGAGGAAACTACCGCCAACCCCAGCTATCGTCTGTGGTCCGAAGTCCCCATCACCTTCAGCAGGGCCGACCAGTGGGCAGACATACCCTACACAGGGTGTTTTCCCCTCGTCCTTGACGCGACTGTCCAGAAGGTGCTCTTCAGAAAAGTCCTTGTCGACGGTGGGAGCGCTTTGAATCTACTCTTCGCCGGGGCCCTAAGGGAGCTCGGCCTCGGGACAACAGATCTCACGCCCTCAGACTCCTCCTTCTGGGGTGTGGTACCTGGCAGGGCATCCAGACCGCTTGGGGAAATTACCCTACCAGTACAGTTCGGCATGGCAACCAACTATAGAGGGGAGCACATCAACTTCTACGTCGCCGACTTCGACATCGCCTACCATGCCATATTGGGGCGTCCGGCTCTGGCCAAGTTCATGGCCGTTCCACACTACGCGTATTTGGTGTTGAAGATGTCTTCGCCCACAGGAGTACTGTCTCTGCGGGCCAACCTCTCCGTTGCCTATGCCTGCGAGACAAAGAGTCTCGCCCTCGTCGAAGCCACCGACCTCTCCATCCAGATGGCTAGCGTGGTCGCCGATGCCAAGATGGCGTCTGCTGACAACATGGAGATCCCAGAGCCTCCTCGTGCCTCCGCCAAGTCCAAGGAAGTCAAGGAGATCAGCCTCGGCCTCGACGACCCTTCCAAGATGGTGAAAATTGGGGCTCACCTTGACCCCAAATAGGAAAGCGCACTCGTCTCCTTCCTATGTGCCAACGCCGATGTGTTTGCTTGGAAACCTGCAGACATGCCGGGGGTACCGCGGGAGAAGATCGAGCACTCCTTGAATGTCTCGCCGACTGCTAAACCGATCAAGCAAAAACTTCGCCGATTCACGCCGGACAAAAAGGAGGCCATTAGGGTAGAAATAAAACGGCTCTTAGCTGCTGGATTTATAAAAGAAGTGTATCATCCAGATTGGTTAGCTAATCCTGTTCTTGTTAAGAAAAAGAATAAAGAATGGAGAATGTGTGTTGATTATTGTTGATGCAAAAGTGGATCTGCAAACACAAAGGGCTAATACCCGAATCGATATCCAAAGCGTGCTAGTCGATTTGACCTGTTAATCGACAAGGATGAAGATACGAGCACTTTGGTCCTGACAACAGCGATACGCCCGGAAGTCACGGCCAAGAGGTACTCACGCGGAACTCAAGAATCGCCGAAGGTCGCACTGAAGCGATGCAACTCGCCGAATCAATGAGAACTCGTAAAAAGGAAAAATATGCAAATTGACGAAGTCGCCGAAAAGTAAGTAGATGCAAATAGGAGTAAAAATTGGTTTTGATATTGATTGATATATATTACATTGCCCCTCAATCTATATTTATACCCTGATCTAAAGAGACATAACCAAATACGACTAGGACACCAAGTCCATATCTAAGGAAACATGTGACTCTTACATGAATCATACTCTAACAAATATAGAAAAGGAAATCAACTCCTATCTATTTCCCTGTCCGCCTCAATTACGATGGAATTCTCACCGACCTCCTTTCTATCGGCATACTTCCTGTTTCATCGGTAGTAGTTTTCAAGCCTTCCTTCATCGGCATGGACAATAACATCTCCAACCTTATCGGCAACGCCCGAGTCTAAATCAACCTTTCCATCGATCACCACCATTCATCGGCAACCATCTTTACAAGCTGATTTTCATCGGCTGTCAGCGTATACAGTAACTTTCCTCCTGCCGATTAGCCCACTCTGATCATTTTGACACGTGCAAAAAATGGTGTCAACACATGCCCCCCAATTTCGGAGTATAAAACCATTAATGCTCCAAAATTTACTCCAGATAACGTTTGCCTTCGCCCAATTACCATAACTCATCCTCCAAGCCAAAACTTGATCTGTTATCAAATCTAATCAAATCTAGTCCTGATTCACGCACCTCAGTAAATATCACACAATTTCCAACCACTCTTGCCCTGATTATGGTTAAGATCCATCGGCAAGATCCTAACATAATAATGCCGCCATTTTTAGAATTAAAATATCCTGTATCGAGATCTCTTCCAAGCCATGATTACTTGCCATCAAATCATCTGTACAATCCCTTGATTATCGTGCGAACAGTTACCATATCCATCTGAACCACCTCGACCCACATGCGCGTGGCATAGAGATAAGTCCAAGCGGCTTATAAATAGATTTCTCCGGAACGCTCGTCTTCTACCCTCAGACTCCAATCTTTGGCATTCTCTCTTTCCGGCGGTGACTCCGACGAACAACTGCGTGACCTCAACCAACAAGAACTTTTCTCCAGCGTCAACCTCGAGTCTCCAGCTCGTGCCCCCATCTACCTCAAGATAATGGCAATCAACCTCGACGTCCCTGCGGTTCGTTCCACTTCCGTTACTTTTTACCTCGATTCCTCTGGTCTTTGCAAGTTCATACAGTTGGTAATTTTTCTCTTTTTCTTTGTTCTTCGGATCCTCTAAACTTAGGAACTTCGCAACAAATTAGTTATTCCAACCGATCAGCCGCATTTCCAATGCCTAGGACCAATGGGCAACCCAGATCCAACTGATCTAATTAATGCAGAGGTTAACAGAATCCCTTTTAGAGCCCAAAATTTCTCTCTGAATTTATGGAAAGATACATTCCGATCTTGGCCCAAAACCACCAAAGGGTGGAAATATTGGTACTTGAGGGTCAACAGGTCGATGCAAGTACACTGGGCAGAACGGAAGCTAGACCAATGCATTAGGCTATCCATTGCCGATATGCAAAAGAACGAGTCAATGATGATTGCAGCTGCTTACTTCTGGTCAGACACAACAAACACTTTTATGTTTGGACATGGCCCAGCTACTCCCACACTTGCCGATGTCTACATGCTCACTGGCTTGGACATTTCAACTGCCGATGAAGGCTCCATCTATGGCAGAAAATCTGAATATAGGGTGAATACCCGCAACATCGGCGGTTGGACGGGATATATTCAAGAATGCCAGAGGACCAGGACAGTTAACCAGAAGGAACATGCCACATTCTTGAATATGTGGTTAGAAAAATTTATCTTCTGTGGTCGATCAGTAGGACCAACCAACGCCTTCCTTCCCGCGGCTGAACTCTTGGCCAATGGTGTAAGGTTCCCTCTTGGCCGATACCTTCTGAGCTCCACTTATCATCTTCTTCATCAAGTGTCTCAGAAACTTTTGCTTGGCGAACCCATCGGCAACTTAGGAGGCCCGTGGTGGTTTATCAACATGTAGCTGAATGCCCATATGCACAAACGTTTGCAATGGGACTTCTTTGCCCAACAATTCCCACGAGAAATTGCTGAAGACCACGTGCTTGGGGATGAGGAATCGGCAACACGCTCACCCCTCAATTTTGGTGAAGCCATAATTGTCCTCCCTGGAATAGAGGCCAATGAAGACCAGATCGGCAGATTCTTCCAAAGCTTCTACAATGGTCTTTCTCGTGATCATAGGGCCTGGGTACCTTATATTGACGAAGAAAATAGATTCCCCTTCTTTTCAACTTTGCCGATGACACTCTGAATTAGGATAATGAACTCATGATGGCCATCATTACTCCCAGGGCAATCCAAGTAAACACATTCGGTAGCGGGAAAAACACCAATATCACGTATGAATTTTACAATCCATCGGCAGTATCCCGTCAATTGGCTTTTGGGCAACTGCCAATCGAACTTTGTTTTGCCGATGTGATCAAACCTAGAGAAACAATCACCTGCGGAACAGATTGGAGTAGGGTAGTGCGACTCTCCCCCGATGCCGATACTACAGATGTCGATATATCCATCTGGACGCCAGCATCTTTCATCACCGAATCATATAAGCAATGGTGGCGAGAGTGGAGGGAACAACTGTTTGCAACATCTGCTCACACATATCAGCACATGATCGACCCTGAATACGCCATTCCCGATGACGCAGTAAGTTTCTTTTAACTCCCTTCTGCTTTTTCCTTTCATATATCGGTAACTAACTTTCTCGTGACAGGTTAACAACCCAGCACCATCTATGAGCAAAAGTGGGAAACCCTTCGATCTTTGGCCTGTTTCCCCGATATCACCGATCGGCTACAACGCCCCCACCTTAGCTGCTTTGACTCACCAGAAGACCCGTGCCAAGACCATCACCTCCAAGTCCAAATTGGCTACAGCTAGGGCCACTCCATTGGCTGCTGCTACAACCTTGATCAAGGCATTCAAGGTAACAACCCTGTTTATTCCTACTCATGCCGATCACAAACTGTATTAACATTAATCATCAGGGTGTAAGAGCCGCTGCTGGATCGTCATCGGCAATTCCTCCGACATCAAGCACCACTACCTCTGACAAACCTTCAGAGGTATTCCTTTGATTTTACATTTTATCTATTAAATATCATACCTTACACTTGTTTTGCAGCAACAAATGGGTACATCGGCAAGTGTACCAGATGTTCAAGCTCCACAACCAACAAGTGCCGATGCCCCCCAGCCAACCGTTGCTAAGGCCCAAGCAAAGCACAAAGCCTTAACAGATGCCGAGGCACAGCCAAAACGATAGAAGTCCATGTCGATCCCCACATCTGCCCCAACGTCTGCAAGCCGGCCAGAATCAGTCGATGCAACTGAGCAAGCAGTTAATCCTCCTATACAGGACATACCATCGGTCATCATACCCCAAGGGCCAACCACCGATGAAGCCACAGAGGATATCCCATCGACAAGCTCAGTCGATCCTCCACACGGCATACTCCAGGCTGCTTCCTCCAGCCAAGTATAGGAAATTGCCTTGAAACAGGTAAGCCAATTGACCTAGTCGATTTATAATATTCATACTTATCCTTAACTGACCTCTTTTTCTTTTTCTCAGGAACAAGACTCCCCAAACAGCCTATTTTCCTTTGCCATTGACGTTTCTGACGATGATGGAGAGGAAACAAGTTCTTCCCTTGCACTGGGAACAATATTGGCAGAAATTAAGTCCAAGTTGGAAGCTCTCCTGGACTTGTTACAGCAGGATACCGCCCAATTGGTAGATGACTCGGACCCCGCAAAGGCAATTTTCAAAACAATCCGTGGCCATGTCCCTGCCAATGTTGAAGAAGCACTCTTCCCAGCAGCCCATTTAGAAAGCCGCCAACTGCAATATCAACGGGCTGCTCAACGCATTGCCGATAGAGCAGCTCAGGCTCAACTCAAAGAAGAGATGCTACAACTGAAACAGATTGCCGATGAGAAGCACAAGGGCATCGGCAACTTGCAAACTTCGGGCGCTGAACTTAAGCAGAAAATCTTAGATTTATCGGCAAAGAGGATGGCTCTATTGGCTGAATTAAAAGAAGTCGAGGCAGCCTTAACTCATGCCCAACAAGAAGAAAGCCAGCTACCCGATGCCATCAAGGCCCTTCAGCAAGAAAGAGACATCCAGGCTCGCAAAGCCTTGGCCATGAAGAAAAAACTCAAGCTTGTGGAGGGTGCTGCCGATGAAGACATCAAAGAAATGAACCAGATTCGCCTGCGTGCGATATTGGCTATCCAATCCTTGTTAAACTTGTAAATCTTGTCTATTGCATCGGCACTTTATGAGACATTGACATCCTTGTATAATTTTAGCCGATAGGACTGTTACCGGCACTTATACTTTTATGCATCCATCCAGATACTAGGGTAATATTTCTTTAAATATTTTCCATTTAATGCTCTGGGAAACACAACCCCTTCGAGGGTTTCTAGAATATATGCGTTATCAGGAACAGACTGATTTATCCGATATGGACCTTCCCAATTAGGAGACCACTTTCCAAACTTTGAACTTTTAGTCCCAATCGGTAAAATCAATTTCCAGACCAGATCTCCATCGGCAAACTCCTTTACCTTCACCTTCTTGTCATACCATCTGGCTACTCTTTTCTTATTTTCTTCTATGCTAACTAAAGCCCTTAACCGATGACCCGCCACATCTTCCAACTCATCCTTCATAAGAGTATCATAATCATCGGCTGTCAGCTGATTTTGAGAACGTATTTGCCTAGAGCCAGTTTTAATTTCCCAAGGCAATACTGCGTCGTGTCCATATACTAACTGATAAGGCGTCACTTTGGTTGCACCATGACATGACATCCGATATGACCACAAGGCTTCATTTAATACTGTATGCCACCTCTTAGGATTTTCTTTAATTTTGCGCTTAATGAGTTTGATGATCCTTTTGTTAGAAGCCTCAGCCTGACCATTAGCTTGAGCATAATATGGAGAAGAATTTAAAACTTTAATTCCCATACCTACAGCAAACTCATCAAATTCTCCCGATGTAAACATAGTACCCTGATCGGTAGTGATAGTTTGAGGAATACCAAATCGGTAAACAATATGCTCTTTCACAAAATCGATCATATTAGCCGATGTCACCTTTTTAAAAGGAATTGCCTCAACCCATTTTGTGAAATAATCGGTAGCAACCAGAATAAATTTATGTCCTTTGCTCGATGGTGGATAAATCTGACCGATGAGATCGATAGCCCATCCCCGGAATGGCCAAGGTTTAATTATAGGGTTCATAGCCGATGTAGGCGCTCTTTGAATATTACCAAACTTTTGACACCCCTGACATCCTTTAAAATATTTAAAACAATCTTCAAGAATAGTCGACCAATAGTATCCATTCCTTCTGATCATCCACTTCATCTTGAAAGCCGATTGATGCGCTCCACACACTCCTTCATGAATTTCACCCATCAAGCTTTTCGATTCATCACTGCTAACACATCTGAGTAAAACTCCATCTATAGTTCGATAATATAATTCATCATCGAGGAGCACATACTTGGTAGCTTGGAACCTTATACGTCTTTCAACCTTTTTATATGGATCCTTTAAATAATCGACAATCTCCTTTCTCCTGTCATCGGTATCGACTGCCGATGTTAGCACTTCCTGAATAGGCTGATACCCTGAAGCATGCTGAGCTAGCCGATTAGCCTCTTCATTATGCAGTCGAGAAATATGTTCAAGACGAAAATCTCTAAACCCTTTCAACAATTGCAAACATCTTTCATAATACGAAATTAAAACTTCACTTCGGCATTCATAAATCCTAGCCAATTGATTTATAATTAGCATAGAATCACCAAAGATTTCAACAGCATCGGCACGTATCTCCTTCAGCAATTCTAACCCTTTTATCAAGGCTTGGTATTCAGCCTGATTGTTTGTCGATGTAGCAACAATCGACAATGAAAACTCATACTTCCTTCCTTGAGGTGAAATCAACACAATGCCAATACCTGCTCCTTCACCACATGTGGACCCATCGAAGAAAAGTGTCCAAGGAGCAACCTCCAGAGAGTCCACTGTATTACAATGCTGAGTGACAAAATCAGCCATAACCTGCCCCTTAACTGCCTTAGTCAATTCGTAACGTAGTTCAAATTCTGATAATGCTAAAATCCACTTGCCGATTCTACCACTTAATATCGGCATCGACAGCATATACTTGACTACGTCGTCTTTGCATATGATCGTACATTCGGCAGATAACAAATAATGTCTTAATTTGACACAAGAAAAGTATAAACACAGACATAATTTTTCGATGGCCGAATACCTTGTCTCAGCATCCACTAATCTTCTGCTCAAATAATAAATAACACGTTCTTTCCCTTCAAATTCTTGAATAAGAGCTGAACTGATAACGGTATCATCAGTTGACAAATACAACCTGAAAGGTTTCCCGTGTTGAGGTGGAACTAGCACTGGAGGATTTGTTAAATATTTCTTAATTTCATCTAGGGCTAACTGCTACTTAGCTCCCCATACAAATTCTTGATCGGCTTTTAATTTAAGTAATGGACTGAAAGCCTTGATCTTACCCGACAGATTAGATATGAATCTTCTAATGAAATTAATCTTACCAATCAAAGATTGCAATTCAGTTTTATTGGCAGGAGCAACCACCTTGTTAATTGCATCAATAGACTTCCTACTGATTTCGATGCCCCGCTGATGCACCATAAAACCCAAGAATTGACCTGCCGATACACCAAATGCACATTTATTAGGATTCATCTTCAATCCATGCTTCCTTGTGCACTCCAGTATCTTTCGTAGATCGGCTAGATGTTTTGTGATATCTCCAGACTTAATCACTACATCATCAATGTAGATCTCCACTAATGTGCCGATGTATTCATGAAAAATAAAGTTCATAGCTCTTTGATAAGTAGCGCTGGCATTTTTCAAACCAAACGTCATGACTATCCACTCAAACAACCCTACATGACCTGGACATCTGAAAGCAGTCTTGGGAATATCTTCTTCAGCCATGAATATTTGATTGTAACCTGCATTACCATCCATGAAGCTGATAATTTGATGTCCGGCTACAGCATCAATCAACAAATCAGCAATCGGCATTGGATAGCCATCCATCGGTGTGGCTTTGTTGAGATTCCTGAAATCAATACAAACACGAAGTTTTCCATTTTTCTTATAAACAGGAACCACATTAGAGATCCACTCTGCATATCGACACTGCCGAATAAACTTTGCCTCAATTAATTTAGTTATTTCGGCCTTAATGTCAGGAAGTATATTAGGGTTGCATCGGCGCGCTGGCTGCTGATATGGCCGAAATCCAGATTTGATAGGTAATCGATGTTCAACTATCGATCGGTCTAATCCAGGCATCTCAGTATAATCCCAAGCAAAACAATCTTTATACTCTTTTAACAAATCAGTTATTTGCTGCTTACACTTGGAATCTAACTTAGCACTAATAAAAGTAGGTCTTGGCCTATCGCCATCACCAATATCTACTTCTACTAAATCATCTGCCGATGTGAACCCTTGACCTAATTTTCCATCATCGGCAAACCTATCCATTAAAACTCTTCTTCAAAACCGACTGCTTGGATCGGTGGAATTTCATAATCAGCAACTCTAAGGAACTCTTTTTCCCAAACTTCTCCTGATATGCATTTAGTTCGCTCATAAGTATCTGATTCTGCCGATGCGATGATATAAGAAGAATCACCAGGGACAAACTCAATCTTATCCCCAATCCACTATACGAGGCATTGATGCATTGTAGAAGGAACACAACAATTAGCATGAATCCAATCCCTCCCTAGAAGCAGATTATATGCACCCTTGCCGTTAATAACAAAGAACGTCGTCGGCAAGGTTTTGCTGCCGATGGTCAATTCAACGCATACTGCCCCTTTAGCCGGTGACACATTGCCTTCAAAATCCTTCAGCATCATATCGGTTTTGGTCAAGTCTTGATCTCCCTTACCAAGTTTCTGATACATCACATAAGGCATAATATTAATCGCAGCCCCTCCATCGATAAGTATCTTAGATACAGGCTATCCATCAACTCTGCCTTTCACAAACAAAGCCTTAAGATGCTGTCTCTCGTCATCGGTAGGTTTCTCAAAAACAGCCATCATTGGATCTAGTGTCAACTGAGTTACTTGATCAGAGAGAACAACTTCTTCCTCATTATCAGATAGTGCCAAAAACTCCATCGGCAACATGAATACCATATTAACATTTGCCGATGGACCCTTATTTTTGTATTTTACCTGCCACTGCTGATGACCGGACCTCTCATTGGAGGAATTTTCCTCTCGGTATAAATCCTCCTGATGCTCATGTTGCATCCTCCTTTTCTGTGTCTTTGTCAGACCCTCCGGGCACCATCGAGGAAACTTGGTTTTCCAAACCGGCTGATAACAGGTCCCAGTTGATTCTACACGGCGTATATTAGGGTCCCTATAGAATATTTCTTCATCGGGAACTCTTGCGTTTGCCATCTCCTCAAGCTCCTCTTGATTCCTTGGAAAATATCCGGCGCGTTTACCAAGCCTCTCATGTACACTAAGTCTGCCCCCAGCCGATCATGCACTGATGCTCTGCCTCTGATCGGCTCATTGATAAATAAACCCTGATTGCCAGGTTGAAACCTCCTTTCTGACCGATTGACCCCATAATAACCATTGCACTTAGGGCAATTTTCAACAGTTGGCAATTTAATACATTCTTCCCAGCAATGGATGAAAAACGGGCACCTCCAATGATCTTTATGCCGATACCATTCTTCCCGACGTCTCTCTTCTTGCTGTTGTCGATATCGGTCCTTACGCTGACGCCAACCCTCCTGCTGCCTTCGATGGGTAATCACAATGCCAGGTCGAGGAGGGTTTTTGGAACTACTGCTTTCTCCTAGCAAACCCTTACTTTTTGCATCATCGATAGTTATCCGATGTTGAGGATCCACTGATGCGTTTTTCTCAGTAGCCTCTGACGTCAATACCTTGGTCTTTCCTTTGGCCTCCAACATATTTGCTGGAAAAGGGTGTTGATCAATTTTCATCGGCTTCTGGGCCTTGGAAGTACCAAACTTAATTCTCCCAGATTCAATAGCCGATTGTAACTGTTGCCTGAACACCATGCACTCATTTGTACTGTGTGAAGTTGCATTGTGCCATTTGCAGTACAAGATCTTCTTCAACTCTTCTGCCGATGGGATCACATGATTAGGTGATAGCTTAATTTGGCCCTCTTGAAGCAGAAGATCAAATATCTTGTCGGCCTTGGTGATATCAAAGGTAAACTTTTTCGGCTCTTTCTGACCAAAGGGACAAGATATTGGCTTTTTATTCTTAACCCACTCAGCTAAGCCGATAACTGGTTCTTCATCAGAATCAGAATCTCCTACTTCTTCAACAAATGATACTTTTTTACTCCAATTCTTTTTAGGTTCAAAAACCCTAGTATCTTGATCAGAGATCCTTTACACAAGATGACTGAGGCTTTCAAACTCCTAAGAAGCATATCTGTCTTTAAGATGTGGCAATAACCCTTGGAAAGCCAGATCGGCAAGCTGTCGATCATCCAGCACCAGGCTATAGCACTTATTTTTTACATCTCGTAGCCTTTGCACAAAGCTTTCTACCGATTCATCATTACGCTGTCTCAATTTTACTAAATCGGTAAGCTTCTTTTCATGGATTCCAGCAAAGAAATACTTATGAAATTGTTTTTCTAGATCAACCCAAGTAATAATAGAATTTGGTGGTAATGAAATGAACCATGTAAATGCCGATCCAGACAAAGATGATGAAAATAATCGAACTCTTAATTCATCTTTGCTAGCTGCCTCTCCACATTGAATAATGAAGAGATTGACGTGTTCCATTGTTGATGTATCATCTTGCCCAGAGAATTTAGTGAAATCTGGTACCTTGTACCGATTTGGGAGAGGAATTAAATCATATGCAGGAGGGTATGGAGTCCGATAAGAATAAGTATTGACCTTGGGCTTTATCCCAAACTGATCCTTCATAATTTCTGCTATCTTATCAGCCCAAAAAACATCAGCCTCCTACTGACGAACTGGCTGAATTTCTACAGGAGGTATCTACTGATATCCCTCCACATATCTTTGTGGCCCACGATCTCCAGCAATCGGCATATTTGCCGTTACTTGTGGTCTATTAACCTGCTGGTAAGGATTCATCGGCTGAGCTGCCGATGCTTGATTCTAGAAACCAGCTTGCATATGACCTTATTGAATCCCTGCAACCTGCTGATTTTGCTGAACTGTATGTTGAACAGGTAACTGTCCTGACCAACCATTATTAGAACTCATCGGTACAAAACTTACCGATGGCTGGTAATTTGCTGACATTGTTGGATAATTATAACCAGCTTGAGGCATGAACTGAACCCCAGTTTGACTCATAGCAGGGGCTTTCTGCTGCATCGGCAGTAAGCTTGCCGATGGACTTGAATTGGGTGTTTGAACCAAAGGCATCTGGAAACCTCCTAGAGTTGGTTGCACAGTAGTTGCTGTGGCATATTGAGGCACTTGAACCATCGGCGAAACAGCCGATGGTATAGGAGCTTTTCCTACTGCATCAAACACTTGAGGTAACCCAGGATTGAAAGCAGATGACTCCGGAGGCATACCATATCCCCACCAATTAGCAGGAATCTGGCTATTCTGAGACACAGGGCCTGACATAGCTGATGCCGATAGATCTGTATTAAGCTGAACTCGTCCTCCTGGTAGTACCGGATCTGATCGTATCGGTGTAGATTGAATATTAGGTAAACCTGCCGATACTGGAGGAGAAGTAACTTCTGTACCCACAACGGCTGAGGGAGCCGATGGAGTATTGACAGATGCCGGCTCTGGTTGGTGATAGGCAGGCCCAACGTAATGCGGTGACGCTTGTCCTTCTTTGAGAGTTCGAACCATAGCATTATGAACAGTATTGGATAGCACATTGGAATGATTAATCAAAGCATGATTTACTGCAGAATTAACCATCTCTTGAAGTTTACCAGGATTGGAGTCAAAGGTAACCTACCGAGGCAACGGCAAATCTTGCTTCTGGATGACTTGTCCACTCTTGTTCAGGCTAAACGATTTCAGACAAAGCTGCCTGTATTCTTCTACAGCCTTTTCCATAGCCTGCCTCTGCTCTTCCTTAAGATCTTCTTCTGATACCGCGATAATGTTCCCTGAATCGATCTCGGGATTGAACATATTGATCGGATTGATTGGTCCCACCGAGCGTGCCAAAAGATGTGTTGATGCAAAAGTGGATCTGCAAACACAAAGGGCTAATACCCGAATCGATATCCAAAGCGTGCCAGTCGATTTGACCTGTTAATCAACAAGGATGAAGATACGAGCACTTTGGTCCTAACAACAGCGATACGCCCGGAAGTCATGGCCAAGAGGTACTCACGCGGAACTCGAGAATCGCCGAAGGTCGCACTGAAGCGATGCAACTCGCCGAATCAATGAGAACTCGTAAAAAGGAAAAATATGCAAATTGACGAAGTCGCCGAAAAGTAAGTAGATGCAAATAGGAGTAAAAATTGGTTTTGATATTGATTGATATATATTACATTGCCCCTCAATCTATATTTATACCCTGATCTAAAGAGACATAACCAAATACGACTAGGACACCAAGTCCATATCTAAGGAAACACGTGACTCTTACATGAATCATACTCTAACAAATATAGAAAAGGAAATCAACTCCTATCTATTTCCCTGTCCGCCTCAATTACGATGGAATTCTCACCGACCTCCTTTCTATCGGCATACTTCCTGTTTCATCGGTAGTAGTTTTCAAGCCTTCCTTCATCGACATCGACAATAACATCTCCAACCTTATCGGCAACGCCCGAGTCTAAATCAACCTTTCCATCGATCACCACCATTCATCGGCAACCATCTTTACTATCTGATTTTCATTGGCTGTCAGTGTATACAGTAACTTTCCTCCTGCCGATTAGCCCACTCTGATCATTTTGACACGTGCAAAAAACGGTGTCAACAATTATACCGATCTTAACAAACACTGCCCTAAAGACCCCTTCAGCCTACCTCAGATAGACAAGGTTGTAGACTCCACCGCCAACTGCGAGTTGCTCTCCTTTCTTGACTGTTACTCCGGCTACCATCAGATCTCCCTCAAGAAAGAAGACCAGGTCAAGACATCGTTCATCACGCCTTTCGATGCATACTGCTACACCACTATGTCCTTCAGACTAAAGAACGCTAGAGCGACCTACTAAAGGGCTATCCAGACGTGCCTCGACCAATAGATCGGCCATAACGTCGAAGCCTACATCGACGATGTGGTCGTCAAAACTAAAATAGCCGACAATCTTATCGCCGACCTTGAAGAAACTTTCTCCAACCTGAGCAAATACCGATGGAAGCTGAACCCTTCAAAGTGCATCTTTGGAGTTCCATCCGGTATCCTGCTGGGCTACATCGTCAGCGCTCGGGGCATCAAACCAAACCCTGACAAGGTCTCTGCCATCACCAACATGAAACGACCGACATGTGTCAAGGATATACAGAAGCTTACAGGCTGCATGGCTGTGTTAAGCCGTTTTATCTCGCGCCTCAGCGAAAAAGGGCTACCTTTCTTCAAGCTCCTCAAGGCCTCCAAGCTTTTTTCTTGGTCAGCAAAGGCAGACATAACTTTCAAGCAGCTCAAGTTGTTTTTAACAAAACCTCCAATCATGACAGCGCCACGACCAGATGAAACTCTGCTGATTTACATCGCCGCCACTTCTCGCGTTGTCAGTATGGCTATTGTCGTCGAACGCGAGGAAACTGGACACGCCTACAAGGTGCAACGTCCGGTCTATTTTATCAGCGAGGTACTTAATGAGCCCAAAACTCGTTATCCTCAGGTGCAAAAGCTGTTATATGCAATTTTGATTACCTCACGCAAGCTCCGACATTACTTCGAATACTACAGGATCGTCGTGGTCACCGAGTTCCCTCTAGGGGATATTCTTCGCAATAAAGAGGCCAATGGTCATATCATCAAGTGGGTTGTTGAGCTCGGCACTTACTCCATTGACTTCAGAAGCAGACCAACCGTTAAGTCACATGCGCTTGCTGATTTCATCGCTGAGTGGACCGAGATCCAAGAACCCATTGCCGCCACTTGCCCCAAGCACTGGGTGATGTACTTCGACGGCGCCATTAACATCAATGGTGCTGGCGCGGGCATTCTATTCATCATGCCGACAAAGGATAAACTCTGATACGTTCTTCGCATACATTTTTCGGCCTCCAACAACGCCACGGAATACGAAGCATGTCTCCATGGTCTTCGTATAGCTATCGAGCTCGGCGTCAAACGCCTCATGGTGTATGGGGATTCCACGCTGGTTATCAACCAGCTCAATAAAGATTGGTCCTGTTCTAGTGAGAAAATGCACGCATACTACGCCGAAATCAGGAAGCTTGAAGGGAAATTCTACGGTATCGAGTACCACCATGTGGTACGGGATAAAAACCAACCAGCCGACCAGCTATCAAAGATAGGATCTTCTCGCACCGTGGTTCCGCCGGGGGTTTTCATTCAAGACCTCCTGGCACCATCCATTAAAGAAGAGAAGGAAGTTGAAGAGGTACCCCCTGCCAAGCAGTTGGTACTTGCGGTACCTTCACCGGTCGCCGATTGGAGGGAACAGTTCATCAAATACCTCTCCAGCGACGAAGTACCCGCCGACAAAATCAAAACCGAACGTCTAATTTGCTGAAGTAAGCATTACGTGCTGGTAGACGGTAACCTAATGAGGAAAAGTGCCAAGGAAGGGATACTGCAGAAGTGCATCATCCAAGACGACGGTGTGAAACTACTTTCTGAAATTCACTCTGGTTCCTGTGGCAATCACGCGACTTCAAGAACACTGGTCAGCAAAGCTTTCTTAGCAGGTTTTTACTGGCCCATGGCCATCTCCGATGCAGAAGATCTCGTACAATGATGTGAGGGTTGTCAGTTTTTTGCCAAGCAAATACATGTACCGGCACAAGAACTGCAGACCATTCTAGCTTCCTGGCCATTCGCATGCTGGGGACTGGATATAATCGGGCCCTTCAAACCAGCGCTAGGGGGTTTCCGGTATGTGTACGTCGCCATTGATAAGTTCTCCAAGTGGATTGAGTACAAACCACTCGTCTCAGCTACTGCAAAGAAAGCAGTCGAGCTCTTTGAAGACATCATACACAGATTCGGTCTCCCGAACAGCATCATCACCGACCTCGGGACAACTTTTATCGGCCATCATTTTTGGGACTTCTTGGAAGACCGGTGCATCTCTGTTAAATAAGTCTCCGTTGCTCATCCTAGAGCTAACGGCCAGGTCGAGCGGGCGAATGGTATGATCCTCGATGCCCTCAAAAAAAGGCTCTATCAGAAAGAAGAAAAGCATCCGGGCAGATGGCTCAAAGAACTACCAGCGGTGGTCTGGAGACTGCGCACCCAAGCTAGTCGCAGTACCGGCGTATCTCCATATTTTATGGTCTACGGCTCAGAGGCCATACTTCCAGCGGATATTGCTTTTCGAGCGCCTAGAGTAGAAAATTATGATGAAGAGCAAGCCTCAGCTGTTCGGACAGAAGACGTTGATCGGGCTGAGGAAGAACGTCTGATTACTTGTGTTCGCACAGCCAAGTACCTCGAAGGTCTGTGGAGGTATTACAACCGCAACGTCAAAGGTCGTTCGTTCGCGATCGGCGACCTCATCTTACGTAGGAGACAAAAAATGAAGGGCTTCACAAGCTGTCTTCCCCCTGGGAGGGCCCTTACGTCGTCAAAGGTATTACTCGACCAGGGTCTTATTGTTTATGTGACTTAGATGGAATCGATGTTCCTAACTCCTGGCACATAGAGCACCTTATTCGTTTCTATCCCTGAAACAACACAGATATGTATTCTTTACTTTCTGATTAATAAAGTTCTGGTCTACATAATTTTCCTCCATTTTTTCCTCCATTATAAGTTTCACTTACCGTTATCAGGCTATACGCCACTCCATGACGATCTCCAATACGCTCGCCAAGCACGCCGAAATCACCGAACACGTTAACTCCAAGAATCGCCAAACACGATTTCTCCAAATCGCCGAACACGATTACTCAAAAAATCGCAAACCCGATTTCTCCAAAAATCACCAAACACGACTTCTCCAAAAATCGCCGAACACGTTAACTCCAAAAATCGCCGAACACAATTTCTCCAAAAATCGCTGATCATGTTTTCTCCGGATCACATAAGGTTTTCTCCTAAAAACGACGATGATTTTGTGCTCCAAATCTCATAACATAGCTCGCCGACCATCGAGCAGCACACGTTTTCTTTTCTGTTTTCTATGGAGAAGACCCAGTCTCCGATCCCTTCCTACACGTGCTTGGGGCTCCGCGCTCTGCGTTATGGTTGGTCGGCTGTGGTTCCTTGGTAATGCCTATTCATCCTACACGTGTCAGGGTCTTTGCGCTCAACGTTATGGACTATGGGCTAGTCAAGGCCTAGATTTTAGGGATGAACTAACTGCTCGGACGCCACTTTAACTACTTTTTCTCGCCAAGATACTCAAATTGGCTGCTGGGCAGCATGTGTTTTGCTCTGACCTTTATGGAGAACACCAAGGCTCTAATATCCCCCTACACGTCCTATGGGCTCCGTGCTCTGCATATTGGGCGGTAGGCTATGGTCCTTTGGTAACGCTTGTTTTTCCAACATGTGCATGGGCTCCGCGCTCTGCGTTACGGATTACGGGCTAGCTATGGCATCAAGTTTAGTGAAAACTAATTGATCAGACAATGCTTATATTATGCATAATTGCATCGGGTTGTTAATACAACGATTCTTCAAAACCAAATAAAACAAGTGGTACAGGTGATAATATCCGAACAGTTTGTTAAGCTCCGCCAGCACCTTCTGTTTCGCCAAACAAATCTATATCGCCGACAAGCATTTTTGCTGCATCTTCAACATCATCCTCCAGCTGTTGGGTTTCCGCGTCACTCAGCCCGTCGGCGAACCCGCCCCCTATCGATTGGATATCGACAGTCAGGAAGTGGGACCGAACCACCGCAAGGGCATGAGTAGCGGCGGTCATAACGGCGTCGCGGTTGAAGTTTTTGAAATTCTCCCATGCTGCCTTGCATCTTTGGATGATGGTATCTAGCGCTTGCTGCCTGCCATCAGGACGAGGCGCCGGCTCCATATCGACGTAGTCGAGCACTGGTTTTATCGCGGCGGTTACAGTGTTGAAGTTGTCTTTTTGGACTTTGGCTTCCTGCACTAGCACATCGAACTGTGCCTTGGCTTTATGGCGGTAATATACAAGCATTACAATGGTTCGTCATGCTAGAAAAGTACTACAACATTACTTTCGATCAGGGGTATCTACCTTTCAGTTCTTCGGCTAGTTTATCTGCTCGCTCCGACTCTTTCGCTTTCTCTTGTCGGATTTGCTCGACGGTCTGGCGAAGCTGGCTGAGTTCCGCATCTTGCTCTGCAAAGCACAACAGTTATCAAAAAAACAGATGGCCTACTATTGCAAAGTACATTATGTGATAAAGCATACCGGATTTCTGCTTGGATACATTCTCAAGCTATTCGCACTTCTGATCGAGCTGCTCGGATTTACTTTTGAGCTCTCCGGTTTTCTTGCTCAATTGCTCGGACATATTTTTTAGCTCCTCGGATACAATCGCCAGTTGCTCGGATTTCTTCTTTAGCTGCTCGGATGCAGTCGTTAGTTGCTCAGACAGAACCCCATTCTGATGTTCAAGGTCCCGTGAGTTAGACTCCGCAAGGTCCCGCTCGCGCTGAGCCCTCTTAATACTCTTTTCCAAAAGATCTAACACCTCCTGGAGTTTCTTGTTTTCCTCGGCGAGGGGCTCCATCCTCTTCATCAGTTGGTGTCGTTGCTTGGCTGTTCTAGCTATCCCTTGTGGATAAACAATGCTAGTGATAAACTTTGGTCTCCAACAACATATATCAGTATTCCAGGTGCGGTACTTACCTCAATTTGAGTCATAACTCCAGCAACGGCGGATTTCAACCTCTTTATTTCCCTGGTGGTGTTTTCTTCCTCGACAACTACTACCTCTTCCTCGCGTTTTCGGAGAATCCGGACGGACTGGGGTTTAGGTGCGGCACACTCGATCTCCACAACCTTGTCCTCCTCCGCCGTCGCTTGAGGCACCACTGGGGGCCTCTGTGGTCGGACAGCTGCTCCGACCACTCCTGGCGTCGCTGCGGGTGGTGCAAGTTGCTCCTTGGCCATTGACGGAGTTGCATCCCTAGCCTCCGGCGATACATACGGTTTGGTCTTCTGATTCAATTTCTTGAACCGGCGATGCCTGCTTGATCCCCCAGGCGCTGCTGCTTGGTCTACCTGATGGGAGAGTTCATGCTCTTCTACAGCAGGCCGCTGCTCTGCTTGGTGCCCCGGAGCCTCTTTTGTGTGCTGCTCTGCGGTTTTTTCCCCTTGTCGCTCGGGGACTCCGGTCGTCGGCACCGCCGGGACTTCTGTCGTTGCCTGCGCATGACTCTCCCCTGCTTGCTGCTCGGGGACTTCAGCACTCTTCGATGGCTCCTTCATGCTCGGTGGATGCGCTGTCTGGTTTTCATCATCGTCCGACCACTCCAGCACTGCGGTCCTTCGCGGATGAGCGGTTCGGTCATCGCCAAGCGAGATGCCGCTCGATTTGTGTGCAGTAGAGCCTGCGGGTTTTCTCCTTTTTTGGACCGGCTCATCTACCACTGGTCTTTTCCCACGGATCTTCTCCGATACCGGGGATGGATTATCCGATGAGGTGCTTGACTCCTCTTCGGGCTGAAGCGGCCACCGGACGTCTACGCCTTTCGGCCAATCGGCTCTCGGCACGCTTGAAAAGTATATTGCCCTATCCTGCGAATGGATCTTTACATAAGTAAGTCAGTCCTTTGCTCGGTAATCGATGCTTGATCAATGCAAAATGAAATAGTTACCTGAGGAGGCGGATTGGTGCAGTTGAAGGCCCTCGTTCCCTGTGGCCAACTGAATGAGACGTTGGCAGTGAATAGGTCCATGGCCTGGTCTATTACTTCTTTCTTCGATAGTCGGTCTGTGCTTTCCTGGGTACCGTCGTTGTCACCTTTGTAGTCAAACGCCGGGTGGGCCCTCTCTTTGTAGGGCTGGATGCGGCGCACTATGAAGCTAGCTGCAACCAGTTCACCCCTAAGCTCCACGCCCTTAATCAAGTCAAGAAGCTCCATTACTTGCTCCATGTCAGCACTGTTGGGTCTCTCCGACCAATTACTGTGGTTGACCGGGATGTGGTGGACGTCGTATCGAATCATTGGGTGACTTTGTTTGATATAGAACCATCTAGCGTTCCAACCTTTCAGGGAGGTATGTAGTGGTACGTTGATGTATTCGCTGGCCATCCCATCCCTGAGCTGCAGGTACACGCCGCCGACCACCTTGGAACCGCTGCCCCCCTTCTTTTTCAGACAGATTCTATACAACCATTACTCCGATTTTTTCTCCACGGTTTGATTTATCCAATATCTTCGCCCGAAAAAAGGGGACTGGCTACTTGCTCGGCTGGTTTACTATTTTCTAAGCTTGGCACCATGTGACTATGTCACCTACTGTCAGGCTCGGGGACTAAGTGGGCACACTTCACCTTGCGGCGAATGTGTTTGTTTTTCATCTCGAGGCTACGCTCGGGGACTGGCTACCTGCTCGGCTGGTTTACTATTTTCTGAGCCTGGCACCACGTGACTATGTCACCTACTGTCAGGCTTGGGGACTAAGTGGGCACACTTCACCTTGCGGTGAATGTGTTTGTTTCTTCTGAAAGACTTCAAGCCTCTAAAGGCTAAAACAAGGTATCTTTACCCTCGTGGTCGGACTCTAAGTGGGCACACTTCATTTTACCGCGCATGAATTTTCAATTTTGGACTTGAGCTCCTTACACCCTTATGTCAAGCCGTGCTCGGAACACACTGCTCGGCGATGTTGCATGCTGTTCGGCAGCTGCTCACAACTGCTCGGTGATTCATTATGGTGGTCGGACCATGATTTGGACAACTCGGTTTTGGTTCGCACCTGCTCGAAAAAGCTCAAGACGGCGTTGCACAATGGGTACAAGGCACTTAGGGACTAGCTGTGGGGGGTACGATCCTAGATACCCACGGCAGGCCACATGGGCTACGCCTCCAGGGGTGGCCCAGCCCACGAGAAGGAGCCTTGCGGGGCACGATTCTGCTCGGCGCCTCCCGTAAGGCATGGGGAGGATATCCTGAAGATGTTATGAGATCTGTTAGGATATGTACGATCCCATGATTCTTGTAATCTGTTATTACTTTTCGGTTATCTCTCAGATCTAACCGACTTGTAACCTTGCCCCCCGGACTATATAAGGCAGGCAGGGACCCCCTACAAAATCACGGCAAATCATACGATAGCTAATACAAACCAATAGACTACAGGAGTAAGGTGTTATGTCATACTGACGGCCTGAACCTGTATAACTCATGTGTCTCTGTTGCCTTCTTGTTCTTGATTACACGCTCCTCTGCCGATCAATCTACCATCGCGGGATACCCCTCGGTGGACTGCCGATGATATTCTGTCGACAGTATGAGAGATTGAGGGATTTCCTACTCTCTAAGGGATTCAAGATGGGAAAGGTTGACACCACTCTCTTCACCAAGAAGCTTGGAAATGGCTTGTTTGTAATGCAAATCTATGTTGATGATATCATCTTTGGATCAACAAATCAAGAATTTTGTGAGAAGTTTGGCAAGATGATGGCAAGTGAGTTTGAGATGTCTATGATTGGAGAGCTTAGTTACTTCCTTGGTCTTCAAATCAAGCAAATGAAGAATGGCACATTTGTGAGTCAAGGCAAGTATATCAAGGACATGCTCAAGAAGTTTGAAACGGATGAGAGTAAAGCTATAAGTACACCAATGGGGACAAATGGAAGCTTAGATAGTGATGCTAGTGGCAACATGGTGGATCAAAAGATGTATCGGTCTATGATTGGAAGTCTACTCTATGTGACCGCATCAAGGCCGGATGTGATGTTTAGTGTATGCATGTGTGCTAGATTTCAAGCCTCACCAAGAGAAAGTCACTTGAAGGCAACTAAGAGAATATTGAGGTACTTGAAGCATACACAACATGTTGGATTATGGTATCCCAAAGGAGCAAGATTTGAGTTAATTGGATATTCGGATTCTGATTATGCGGGATGCAAAGTTGAGAGAAAGAGCACATCGGGCACATGTCAACTATTGGAAAGATCACTTGTGTCTTGGTGATCAAAGAAGCAAAATAGTGTAGCACTTTCAACCGATGAAGCAGAGTACATTTTGGCCGGTAGTTGTTGTGCTCAATTACTTTGGATGAAGGCTACCTTGAGTGACTTTGGAATCAAGTTCAAGCAAGTGCCATTGCTATGTGACAATGAAAGTGCCATGAAGCTCACCAACAACCCGGTTCAACAATCAAGAACAAAGCATATAGATGTCCATCATCACTTCATAAGAGATCACCAACAAAAAGGGGACATTTGCATAGAGAGTGTGGGCACCGAAGATCAACTTGCCGACATATTCACCAAGCCACTTGATGAGAAGAGGTTTTGCAAGCTAAGGAATGAATTGAACATACTTGACTTCTCCAATATGTGTTGATGCACCCCCACTATATGACATGCCTCTCCTTCGAGCAAAGCAAGGTAAAGTTGAGTGACATGTCATCCATCCATTGCTAAGGACTTGTTTAGTGCATCTAGTCATTCCTATCATGTCCTAGGCTCATTCATGAAAATCAAATGAATTTAATGCTTGTATGGTACCACTATTGCTTGTATGTTTGAAATGATCTAGTTGTAACACCTCGGGTGTTAGCCTTGCATAACTTGACTTACATAGCATGAGCATGATCATAAAACATTCATATACAAGCTTTGACATTTGAAACATTCAATTGAAACGTGTGCAACATTCTTATTATTTCATGTTTCCATGCGTATGTGCATATGAATATGAGTGACTACTACATGAAATGATTGAATGACCTTGCAAATTGCTTAAACATGTTTAGAATATCATTATGAACAACTTTGATATTCATGGTTAGGGGTAAGAAGGTCATTAAGCCATGCTTTGATGTGTATCATCATTTAAAAGTGACATGTTTGACCAAAGTTGAACTAGGTGTTTGAGACCTTGCATGGAGGAGATCACTAAAGCAAAGTTGTAGTGTTTGACATAAGGAACAACTTTTATTTTTGGGTCTTTGACTGATTCAGCCCCTAACATGTGTGAATTTGGATCACAAAAATCAGAGAAATCAACATTTGCAACACTTAGCAAATTTTTGCTAAGTCATGAACCTTGACTGACTGACAGCCGATGTTTGGGGTGATATTACTCCGTTTCTGTTGCGAATTAGAACTAGTTCCTTGAACAAGAATCGTAGCTGGTACTTCGGTCTTCAACTTTGGTTTAGGAAGTTTTGGCTAGAAGTCCCCGGATTAGGAGTTTAATCGACTCAAAAACACGCTGTCAGGCTCGGCAATTCTTGACTGAACCGACTGAATCAAACCTTCAGTGGCCGATCGATTTAGGCCGTGGTCGCCGCGTGGTGCGGAGCGTGGCCGCGCGTCGCCGGCGCTCTGCCCAGCGCGGCCAAGGCAGGCAGACGCGCGCCTTCAACTCCCCAGCGTGCGCCCACTCCATTTCCACTCGCTCACGCCAGCTCTCTCCCTCTCCAGCGCCCTCCCTTGCTCTCGCCGCGGAACCAGGCAATGCCGCCGAGCACAGCACCGCCTCCGTCGTCGCCTCGCGTGCGCTACGTCGCACCACCACCGCCTCCATCTCGCCCGTAGCTACGCCACACCTCCCTCCACCCCTCGTCTTGATTGCAGCGGCTGTCACACTTCGGTGAGGGCATATTCGCCGTTTCCTTTCTCGCCGAAGTTCTCGGTCGCCATGGCCGCCTCCACGGCAAGCTGGCCATAGCTCGACTCATCGGCGCTTTTCCTTCGATTTTGAGCGTTAGCGTTTGGTCAGGACGTGTATTAGCCGGTGCTAAGACGTTACCTTTGTTAGTGATCCCGCCGGCGTGGAACGCGACGACCCACGCCGCCGCATTCTAACCCCCGCACCACCGCGCCATGGTCAAGCGTCGTCGGAGCTTTGCGTGATGCATTTGTTGCTGAAATAGAGTCACTAGGACACCGTGGTACTGTTGCACGCCTCTCCTAGCTTTCCCATGGCCGGAGACAGCCGGCACAGGGTTGAGCAGCGCCGCCGTGCCGCCATCACCGGCGACGATCATGCTCCGCTGCACTAGCACTGTCACCACCTAGACCATTCAACGCGTCTTGAGTAGTAGAGCACGATGGTGCCCGTGATTTCACCGGAGAACTCACCGATGACGAGCTCTGGCCATGCCAGCGTAGTGCAGCGCCGCTGCCCTGTTTCGAATCACTGACTCGTGGGGTCCCCTGACCAGCGGGTCCCACCGGTCAGCAACAGTTAGAATGTGTGATAGTTCATTTGATCCAGTTTTTGAATTCTTTTGTGATTTTTGTATCTTCAGTTTGCTGGCTCCAAAAATTGTGAAATAAATTTGTGAGTGTTCCTTAGGAAGTGTAGTATTTAGGAAAAATATGTTCTTGACTTTTACAATAGAAATGTTTGGAGATTTAAATAGGGATTTAAAATGTGCTTTTGAATGCATTCAAATTTGTTTATTTTATATCTAGAGTTCCTGTGCTCCAAAATTTATAACATTTTTGTGGTAAGCTAGTCTTAGCATATATGAGCTCTAGTAAAAATTTGAGGACCAGTGCATGTGTAGATTTATAGTTATAGATTTTTCTTTTATGAATAGTTAATCCTTGCATGAATTTTTATAAATTATTTATGAGTCCAAAATTCATGAAATTTGTTGGAGGTAATCCTAGTACCATATGGATGCTAAGAAAAATAGGAAATCTGTTGCTTGACACTTTTCAATAGGATTTTCCATTTATGCTATTTCAAGCCTTGCTTCCTTGTCATTTTTGTATAGGATGTTCTACTTAGTAAAATGATATGAAATTTTTATAGTAGTCCTTTGATAGCATTAGTAAGGCACTGTAAAGTTTTGAGAATTTATGAAGTACATCTGATATATGTTTATTATTTAACCTAGATATCTAAATAAAATAATAAAGGCATTTAAATAAATAGTTTGAACTTCACCATTTTATTATCTAAATTGTATTTGGTATGCTTACACTGTTGGTAGATTCTATGTTGTCAAATTTGGAATGATTACATGAAGTAGAAGTAGCGTTACTTTATATTGCATGTTGAATAGTTTCCGGATAGATTCTGTAGTTTGAGGAGTTGCATGTTGAAACTGATGTGTACTGTAAAAATAGTTAATAACAAAGTTGTAGAGAATTTGATAAGCTTTCAAGAAAGTCCAGGATCACTGAATTTGGATTAGTAGAACTCCAGTTATGAGTGAAACAAGTAGCTACTGTTTTGTGGCATAATCGATGCATTGTGGAAATAGTTAATTAAATAATCGAGAAGAGATATGCACCTACTCAATAAACATGATGCACTTGTTAACATTTATGCATTCGTAATACTTATGCCATACTCATGCATCTAGGATCGGAGGAAGAGATCACGTTGCTGGAATTCGAAGAAGCAGAGGAAGGGAATCAGCAGGAGGATCCGCAAGCCGCAGCTCCCGAAGGCGTGGAGTAGAACCCTGAAGAGCTTCCGGAGTGTCCTGACCACCGCCCTACTTCCTTTCTGCGAGGCAAGCCCCGGAGCATTATAAGTCTCCCAGTAATTTACAAATGTTTACTTACGTACTTATGATTGATGCATTAGGTTAAGAGTTGAATGGAACCACTTGATGCATGTACATTCCTTGTCCAGATATTAACCCTTTAACCGATATAGGTCCAGGATCGAATAAATGCTTAGCAATGCTTAGACTGGTAGAAGTCGGGTGATGTCCTGTCACTTGCGAGATATAGGTGGATACCGGAGCACGGTTGGCTATATCTGCTATCGTGGAAAAGAACCATGAGGTAAAAGTAAATCAAGACCGGACGGGAGGGCGATAGAGAAGCAACAAGGCATGGAAGTCTTGGGTGTGGATCTATCCCCGTCTGTGTCGATCAAGGACCGTACCATTGTTGGAACTTCTGACAAGATTGAATGCATGCCTCTCACTTAGCTGGACGGATAACTTGTTCCGACCGTGAAGCCGAGTAATTCAACTTAGGCCGGGACCCGTTCTGTTGTGCGCTCCTTCCGGGGAACGATCAGACTGAGCCCAAGGGTAGGCTTGGCCTGAGCATCCTGGCATCTGGTGTTCTAGATTGTGCGGCGCGGTACGGACCCGCGAAATGTGTACCTGAGTTGTACCAAAGGTGACCTAAGGCTATCGTGGCTGGTAGACCTGGGTTTGTGTTAGGAATAAATTCCCAGCTGGTTGAAATCGATTCGAATCGCCGTCTCTCCTGGATAGTGAGAAACTTGACTAGCTCCAACATCATAGTAACTGTGTTATGAAACATGATGGTTCGGATGAAAATGGAATTACAATACCTGCTATGGTTACTATTGTATGCTTCTAAATGATATACCACATGTTTGGCACAGGATAGTTGCAAATCTAGAAATGGATAGTTATAATTAACTTGATAAAGGAATCATAATTGTACAATGGGTCAATTGCCTTTTACGCAAATTGTTATCCCGTTACGTCCACTTATACAGCCTTGCATAATCCTTAGAGTCATTTTATTTCTGGTTCATGACGGGTAAGTCTAGCTGAGTACCTTCTCATACTCAGGGTTTATTTTCCCATTGTTGCAGATGGCACTGTGTATCATGGTTATTGCAAGAGTTGCTTCTATCCCGCTGTGGATGAGGAGTAAGCCTTGGGCAGGCTTCTTTATTAATTCCTATCCTTGCTTTTGTGGACCGTGATCTTACTTGGCGCTGTATCAAACTATGTTGGAAACTTTATTTTCGAACTTATTTGCTTCCGCTTTAATTATCAAACTCGGTTTGTAATAACTTTTATTCGTACTCTGATGATGAAATGTATCTGCGAACTTTATGTAATATGTGGCATGTATGTTGAATCCTGTACGATCTTGGTTGTTGTAAATCGTTTATCGAGACCCGTCGTGGTACTCGATGGACTACCGGGTTTATATGGGTTCAAGTATGACAGTGCGACCGCTTGCAGGCTACCATTATACTTGTACTCTTATAAATTGGTCGGTTCTGCGACAGCTGGCATCAGAGCAAGATTCAACGTTAATTGTCACAAGTGTATTTAAAACAAAAGTTTTTGTTTTCCAAAAACCCTCCTCGATTAACTAATAGTTATATAATAGGTATTTGAAATCTAAAGTGTGCCAATGATCACTTTCCTTATGCCCAAATTAAGGACTATTAGGTGGCTATTTAAGTACTAACATGGGGGTTTTTACTTCGTCGTCCATACGGCGTGCTATAGTATGGATGCCATTCACTTGAGTGGTAATGTATGGATCAAATGCCTCTACGCCAAGGTAAGATGATGAGTGTATGACCGCAAGATGGGAGAGTGCGGTCGGGAAGAGTTAGCTTTGGTACGGCTATGTATGCATGCTTGCATGTGTATATGGTACGTATTTAATTGTGGGTTTAAATTATTGTCGGGTAGATTGATACGGAAGTATATGTATGGGTATACATATATGGAAGTATTTACAATTACATTCTGCATATTTCATTATGGGTTTAGGGCTGAAATAAAATTTTATGTAGGTACACTAACAACGAAACGTGTAGCTCGACTAGTTACGTTAATTATGAGAGAACGTATGTATGCCATCGTGTCTACCGTTAGAAACAAATTTTTCCTAAGTTTGTGAGGACGTACGGCACGAGCATGCATCATGATAATTACCATTCACATAACTACATTGTTCCTCCCCTTATAAAATTCTTACTCAGTTATGTAACTCTTATCCATTATGGCATTGTCTCACAAGGGGTACATGTTAATGGTGCAGATGGCACGCACCAAGCAGACTGCTCGCAAGTCCACCAGAGGCAGAGCTCCCAGCCATCAGCTTGCTCCATGTACCCATCAACATCACACATTCCTTGGAGAGTTTGGGATGCCTACACTCTTGTGGAGAGTGCTCAGCTATGTAGGCTATCCTGACGGAATGGAACCCCACTACTTCTGGACAAATGAGCAGTTGGGAGAAGGTCTCTTAGTTATTGTGGAGGCCGTTGTTCGTCCCCGAGGTGACGATTCTGAGTTGATAGGCTGGTGTTATGAGTCAACTGGCAGGATGCTGAAGAAGCAGCTGGCAGGGCAGCCTTTGGGATCCTGAGGGATATCATGGATCGTTTTCCTTAGGAGCTGGCAGCCACTTTGGTTGGAGTCTTTCCAAGGGGTAACCCCTCCACTGACTCATGGCAGCAAGCAAGAGGAAGACCCTTGGAGATTGGTGCAGCAGAAGGGCAGAACAGTGATAACCCTTCCATGAGCGCCATGTTCGCAATGATGAGAGTGTTAGATGGAGTTGAAGGTAGCCTCAGACGTGTGTATGGTGCCCTTGGTCATGCCCGCGAGGACCGATGTCAGCTTCAGAGGGAGAACGACGCTAAGATTGAGAGGCTCACTGAAGAGATGACTCGGTTAACTCACCAAAGGAATGCGGCCTGGTCCAGGGAAGATGTTCTGAGAGCTCGATAGTTCGAGCTGGGGCAGCAGCTGGCCCATGCGGAAGAATACAATGATAATCTACATGAAGAGGTTCATCTGCTGAACAATTAGCTCCACCCTTATGTCCCACCTGGAGCCGCAGAAATGGATCTAGAAGGGTATGAGGAAGAAGAAGAAGAAGTGGAGCCTGAAGAAGAAGTGGAACCTGAGGAAGGAGATGATCCTGCGTCTGACCTCGATAGTGATCATGATGAGGATTAGATCGCTTAGTACTTAGTGGAAGGTCTAATGTATCACCTTTATTCATGTAATGGACCTGTAGTTTGAGTTTGGCATTAGTAACCCGACTATCATGTAATGTTGATTAATCGCACGTTTGGTTGAACATCAATGCAATTCCAGTCCTTTGTCGGTAATCACAAATTAAATTTGCATGCGTTATGAGCACGATAAGTGGTCTAATTGGGGATGTCATGTTGCGAGAATGAAGTGTTATGCCTCTATTTTTATTGTGATTTTGAGAATTTTCTCCAGTAATTTTAGTTTGGCATGAGTACCTAATTCATCTGCAATCTCTTGGCATCAACCAATAATCACTTATTGTTGCAACTTCGCAGATGACGCGCACCCGTGCTGGAGCTGGTGGCAGCCAAGATGGCAACCATGATGACTTGCCACCCCCACCGCCGCCGTCTACTCAGGAATTCTTTACCCAGTTCCTGGGGAACCAGAGGACAATGGAGGAAGCTTTGCGCCTTATCGCGCAAAACACTGCTCATGGCCACCCACATCAACCAGGGGCTGAGCCCAATCAGCACAGTACATTCAAGGAGTTTCTGGATACGAAGCCTCCAATCTTCAAGGTGGCTGAGGAACCACTGTAGGCCGATGAGTGGCTGAATACCATTGAGCAGAAATTCCGTCTACTGAGGGCCACGGAACATCTAAAAGCAGAGTATGCTTCTCATCAATTGCAAGGACCAGCAGGGATCTGGTGGACACATTTCCTATCGTCTTTGCCCACTAATGCTCGAGTTACCTGGGAACAATTCAAGCTGGCTTTTAGGGGACACCATATTCCCTCGAGCCTGATGCACATGAAAGAAGCTGAATTTATGAGGCTCACTCAAGGAATGAAGTCACTCACAGAATATATGCACGCATTCAACAACTTGTCAAGATATGCTCCAAGTTTCGTGGATACCGAGGAGAAAAAGATAGAGAGTTTCAAGCGACGTTTGGGTACTAAACTGATGAAGACTATGGCAAATTCTCGATGTGCCACGTACAATGAGTTCATTAGTGATGCCTTGACCCAAGAAAACCACAACAACATGCATGCAGTTGCCAAGGGTCGCAAGAGGGCATATGAGGCCGGTGCATCCGGATCTTTCCAGTCAAAAGCGCCTATCACAGCTAGGCCACAATTCCGTCCACCTGCACCCAAGTTTAGGCCTCCACCACCTAAAGCTCAGAATAACAGGCCACAGAAACCATTCCGTAAGGCATTCACTATTGCCTTACCAAAAGGAAATGGCAATCAGGACAGCTCCACCGGATTCAGAAGTAATCAACCATGTTTCAACTACAACCAACTGGGTCATTGGTCCAAGGAGTGCCCCCACCCCAAGAAGAATAGCAACCAGAATCAGAACAATCAGAGGCAGGTGAATGCCAGGGCACGTCAGGGACAAGTGCATTATACCGCTGTAGAAGAGGTGCCCGCCGGAGAAGTTGTCACGGCTGGTATGTTTCTTGTCAACAAGCATCCCGCTGTTGTTTTATTTGATTCGGGAGCTTCTCATTCATTTATGAGTCAAGCATTTGCATCTAGACATGATCAAGAAATAATTGAAGTAAGTAAAGGGGGTTATAACATAAGTTCAGCAGGGGGTACTGTTACTACCAAAAAGATAGTCAAAAATGTACTCATCTCGATACAAGGGAGGGAGTACACCATGGATTTGATAA